>NC_041394.2:201050413-201260413 GCF_900747795.2 Erpetoichthys calabaricus
TTCAGGAAGCAGCTGCATAGAAGGTAGCAACGTGAAGATAATCTTTCAGCATTTTTAGACGAGCGTCCGTATAGTCTAGGTGTGCGAACAGCCCCCCTGCTCAATCCCCCTACGTCAGGATCAGAGAAAGTCAGCGCAAGAGAGACAGAGAGAAAAGTAAGTTGGGTAGCTTCTCAGCCATCTGCCAATAGCGTCCCTTGTATGAAATCAACTGGGCAAACCAACTGAGGAAGCATGTACCAGAAATTAAAAGACCCATTGTCCACAGAAATCCCCGAACCACCAAAAAATCCGCGATATATATTTAAATATGCTTACATATAAAATCCGCGATGGAGTGAAGCTGCGAAAGGCGAAGTGCTATATAGCGAGGGATTACTGTATATGTATATGCAGATATGTGTATATGTAGATATGTATATATATGTATATATGTTTATGTATATATATATGTTTACATAACCTCTTTAACACACTACTTCTCCGCTGCAAAGCGCGGGTATTTTGCTAGTATATATATATATATATATATATATATATATATATATATATATATATATATATATATGGTGGGCTTTTAACCATTGAAAAAACAACGCTGGAACCAAGAAAAAGGTTTGGGGACCGTCTCCGTATATTGCCCTAAGACAATATATGAAAAAAAGAGATCAAAGGCTTTTATAGTACAACAACATTTGACAGTCTGTACTTTGTGAAAATGGTGGATTTATACAAAAAGGATTATGGGAACAGGAAATGGTTGGCGTTAGGAACAGGAACCGGAAGTAACGTCATCGAGGTGAGCCGGAAGTGATGTGATCTGGATGAGCCGGAAGTGATGTCATTGAGGATGGCCGGAAGTGACGTTGCTAAAGCCATTTTTATATCCGGAAGTGGAGGCAATTATTTTTCTTCTGGCTTTCTGTGGAAAGAAGAGATCCAGGTAAGTACCATGTGGCCAACTCATATCTCGTGATAGTTTACTCACCTTTAGGCTCTTTCATTGCCTCCTAATCGCACATGTATGACAATATATATATATATATATTGTCACAAGAATGAGTTGGAGACATCATAAAGAGTTGGGGCAGCCACCCGTATAATATGCTCGGCTGCAAAATTGCTTCGTTTGATACAACTGTTTATAGGTTGGAGTCCAGAACAGAACTGCCTGTCCTGAGGCAAGATGGCAGTTTTAAAGGCCTGGAAAGGAAATGACATCAGCGTTGCAGGAACTGGGAGTGGCATCCTCGTGTCCGGAAGTGACGTCATCCTTGGTGCCGGCAAGAGGCGGGATATCCCGGTAAAGGTCTGCAAGGGACTGAGAGAGATAGTCAGTACACTCCGCCGCCCCCTGGCCTGGCGTACAATTACAAGTGTTTAGGCCCTTCAGCTGTTTCCCATGCGCACGTGTGTGAGAATATATATATATATATATATATATATATGCATATATATATATATATATATATATATATATATATATATATATATATATATTTATATATATATATATTTATATTTATATATATTTATATATATGTAGTGACCACAAGATGGGATCACTGAGCCCCAAACCTCAGACAAAATAGCAATCAAAATTCTCCCGTTTTTTTATTTATCACCAAAACCTTGCAAATGTGCACAGCCAATGATACCACAATTATAAACAAAGTTAAAGAACTTCCTCTCCTTCCATTTCTCCTGGTGATTGTGGCCCACTGCCTCCTGACTCTGACTCCTCAGGGTGAAGCAGCGGTCTCTTTTTAAGCTGGACACAGAAATGCCTCCAGTGTTGTTGGGAGCACTTCCAGGTTGAAAGAAAACCAGCGAGGTCCTCCCTCAGCAGCACCCTTTAGTGTTAACCAAGGACTTGACTTCCATACTCCAAGTCCCATGCCATCTGTTATGTGGGGGGCTGAACCACTCCCAGTCTCCAGATTTTCCCAGTCCGTCTACTATTATCCCAAATAGGACAAGAGTTGCAAGGTGTCCCAGGCTGGGTTGTGCCTCTACTTCTGTTGTTCTTCAGCTGTGACTGTGAGTAGGTGTTGCTTCATTTGAAGCAAAAAGGGAGTGTGAGAGAAGTAAAGGTGGAGTTGGTATCTTCTGAGCCAGACAGGAGTGATGCAGGAGGGGAGTGGGGATTCAGAGGCATAGGTCCTTGATCTATTGTACCCTGCTCCTCTTTTTTCAGTTATGTACATGGCAATAGTTGTAAGCACCTAATACTATTGTCCATCATATAAAGTACAAAATAGTCCTTGATCAATGTTACACCATTACAATAATAATAATTACAATAATAATAAACATCTGCAATAAGGTGCTGCAGATGTTCTATCAGACGGTTGTGGCGAGCGCCCTCTTCTACACGGTGGTGTGCTGGGGAGGCAGCATAAAGAAGAGGGATGCCTCACACCTGGACAAACTGGTGAGGAAGGCAGGCTCTATTGTTGGCACGGTACTGGACAGTTTGACATTTATACAAAGTTACTGTCTGTTATACCTGCATTTTTATCACTCTTTAATTTAATATTGTTTATTATCAGTATGCTGCTGCTGGAGTATGTGAATTTCCCCTTGGGATTAATAAAGTATCTATCTATCTATCTATCTATCTATCTATCTATCTATCTATCTATCTATCTATCTATCTATCTATCTATCTATCTATCTATCTATCTATCTATCTATCTATCTATCTATCTATCTATCTATCTATCTATCTATTTGCACATGTGCAAAACCCCAAAGTGACCACTCCCCCATTCCTTCTTCTTGTCAATTTTATATACAGTACATGTAAGAACACATGCAACAATCACAGAGTGGGTCTAAGACCCAGGGAGCAGCAGCATCAGTTTAAGCTTAATAGGTTTTCCACAAGTTACTCTATTATATTTATTTGCATCTACGAACTTTGAAAGGGGACCCTAACTTCCAACTTTCAAAATCTTTTACACTTACTTGTGTTTCTGCTTACTTTAAATGGGGATGCCCTACTCCCCTGCTCTCTGAAGTTCTTTATACCAGTGCTTGTAGTGAGCAGGTACTTTTCAAATTTTTGCTTTTGATTACCTTCACTCTTAGATGTGTACCTGCATTGTTTTCTCGTATACCAACTCTCATCATGGTTATCCTTTTCACTCCATCTACCACCGGCCCCTGGATGTGGTGCTTGTAACTCCAAAGGGGCTATCCCATTTCCCTTCCCCGCTCTTCAAAAGTGATGCTTAAATTGTGCAGTACTCAGCACCGGTCTTAGATAATGGCACTTGAATTTCTAATCGGGAAGCCACAATAACTGTGTCTTGCCGTTTGAAGCTGCCACTCCACTCTCCTCACTCTTCATATTAATACATTAGTACTGTATAACACATAGGATATTGGCACTTATGTATATCCCCTTCCAGCACTGCTTTTTCATGTACATTCACAAACTTTAAAGAGGGACTAAATACTGCTGATAAAAAACATGAAATACTGTACTTGAGTGAACGACAAACAAACAAATGACAACAACATTTATTTTTATAGCACATTTTCATATAAAGGAATCAGTTCAAAGTGCTTTACAAGATGTCGAAGAAATTGATACAAATAAAAGAAAAAAACAAATTAAAGCTAGATAAGAATAATAATGAATAAATAGTGTACAAAAATAAATTATGCACACTCACATAATATAAATATCTAATAAAAAGAAGTACAGTCATTAAATACAGAATTGTTTTTTCAAGTCTCAAAATGCAACTCAGATGATAAGATCAGGTTTTTAAGGTATACAGAAAAATTGTAAAATAATTAAATAAATAAATAAACTCCACTGGGATTTCTACTTAACATACATGTTCTTAAGTAGTTCTTTTTTGTTTTGTTTTTTTAGGCTTCATCTTAGAAGATTGAAAATCATAAAACTCTAATACAGTAATGATAATATTAGATACTCAAATTTTACATTATTGCTTTTGATTGCCCAATTCTGTTACTTTCCTGTATAACTATGTCCTGCAATGACCATCAGCAAAAGCCAAATCACTAGGAAAAGCAGGAATTGATGTAATGCAGGAATGCTTTACTCAAGCACAATTCTGTATTGCATGTTCACGAGTAAGCAGCTCGTGACCTAATATTATTATTACTTATTATTTGACTGATGCCGTTGTCCAAGCCAATTTACAAATATTGAAATACTAGCCATGTGCGCCCAACTACGTTGCGCGTATTAAAGTTGTCTGTGAAGGGCTCCCTGTTTAAATGCGGCTGCCAGTTATGAACTGGGCCCTTCGTCGCACAGCATTATGATTTTTTATAAGGGAAACAAAATTACAAAACAAAACCCTTGGACATTGATTCGATAGGAACGGCCTACTCGGAATCACTGTCCGAATAGTAATTATGTGGTGGTGTAGGAGCATTTCTGCTTCTCTCCGTTCACTGTCCGTCTCGTTATCACAACGCTGTCATTTCTTCTCACGATCTCTTCTCAACCTTTCTCCAATCTCGCAGGTTGCTTTCTGGCAATGCAAAGAGTAAGGCAATATACACGGAGCAATGGTTATTAAAATGGGGACACATAGGTATCCAGGCTGTTTAAAGCATAAATAGGGATCACTTCACTGACATGTGAGCAAGCCACGGTACAACTGTGAGATGCACAGCACTCGCCGGCTACAACGTAACAATAATAATTTCCGGAACATGCTGTTACGTTGTCATTCATTTTACCCACTGTCTTTCTATCATTCATATGTTACGTAGGCACGTACCTTTTATCTTTGGCAATCTCATTCTCTAACCAGGCCTCAGGAGCTAACCAGCATAACACTGTCCACCACCCCGTTCGTTATTCCAGCACATTGTTGACATCCGTGAGTAACAACAACATACTAAACTGGAAGGTGGTCCACGCATGCGTGGAATTTGCGGACAAACAAAGATCAAGATCCAAATGAAGATTATATATAAAGATTAGTTAATTTAAAGCACAACAATTTGTTTAGTTAGAATGTCTGTGTTTTGAGGTGTGACTGGAGTACTACAGTCTTCAGTAGTATAAGCCTGGAGGAGATTCTTAATGCAATGCCTATATTTTAGCTGTCTCTCTACTGCCATCTAGTGCTTCTTCTTCTAATTCATTCGCGGACAAACAAAGATCAAGATCCAAATGAAGATTATATATAGAGATGTATGGCAACATTTGTTCTGTTTTTCCAGTTGGAGCACAGGCAGATGGAGTGACTTGCTCATGGTTACACTGTGTCAGTAGCAGGGTTTGAAAACACAACTTCAGTGTTTGAAGACCAAAGCTTTAACCAAAGTAACACACTGCCTGTCGATAGTATTAGCCGTTAGTGAGAAAAAGAAAACATACAAAAATTGTAGACAAAAGTACTTATTTGCATAGCACTTCTGATACCCCCATTTAACAGACGGCACTATAATTAACACCCATTATCTTAGGCTGGACTCTTTTGGTACTGTGTCTCTTTGAAGAATCCTTGGGTACTGCTGGTTTTACTTTGTGTCAAATGAGCGGTTGCTCATGGAGTCCTGAATGAGGCACCTTACCTGCATTGTGAGGGAGTATCAAATATGGCACTTCGGCCATGTGGGTGTGACAACACGCTGTACCAGTGCATGCTCCCTAATCTGATCTGAAATTTCCTTAAAAAGCCAGGTAACTCATAGTAACTAATAGTGCAGTATAGTACAGTTTGTTACATGTCTAGCACTTGTCCTGTGTTTATGTATATGTTGCACCGCGATCCCTGGGAACATTATCTCATACTACTGTATGCTGCAATACTGTGTATGGACAATTTGACAATAAAGCCACTTGATCTGACTTGTCTTCACTCTGTGTGGAGTTTGAACATTCTCGCAATTTCCAGAAGGGTCTTCTCCAGTTTTTTACATCTCAAACATGTGGAGGTTACACTGCGTGCAGGAGTATGAGTGACGGTACCCTGCGCACAGACACCAAAGTGCTTGAGGTGAGCTCCATCCCCCCACATCCCTGTAATGGAATATGTTAGCTCAGAAAATGAAAGAATATTTAAGGAGAAAGTCTAGAAGGAGGAAAAACAAAAAACAGATGTTGCAATAACTATGCAGAAAATCAGAACAAAGAAAAAATATATAAATATTAAATGACATAAATTTAAATTTACTCTTAATTGAAATGACAAGTGGATACTGCTGAACAGCTTACTTGAAGAGATTCTGTTATACCTGAGCAAAAGGCCAGGAGGAAGAAAAACAAAAAGAAAGGGTCGTAATATTTTAATGAGTAAGAAAACAAGGCATTTCAAAAGCCTGGAATGACAATCAGGCTGAATCCCGTCTGTGTGTTACTATAACTTATAACTATAACTTACTATAATTATTCAAAGTCATTTTTGCCAGCACATTAATGTAATTCTGCTTCCCTTTCACAAAGGTCTCTTATGAAAATTGGATGTGAGTGATCACATAAGATAATGATAGTAATTCTCAAACATGATAATCAATTCTGAAAACCAACATGAAATATTTAAGATAAACACAGTAGTAATTCTCTGTCAGCTTTGTGTAGAGACTGCCACAAGGTGCTGTGAGGATTTTTTTTTCACAAGCTCTATTTTAAATCCAGATAATTTTAATTTGCATTATTTCATTTAATTAACACCAATGTGCAGGGTTTCTAGGGGTGCTTCCCATGCTCTGTTGCCACCTTTGGCTATGCTATAATTATTAAAGTGTGAAATATGGGGTTCTGGGACCTCCTAATTAAAGGACACTGTATAAATCTGAAAATCAAAATTGTGGAATATTCCTAGACATACATTTTAAAAATCTATTATTGGGTTGTAAGCAACCCAGTGCACCTTAATGGGTTTTTGACAAAATGTAGTAACAGCTTGATTCTGGTCACGTTTGTTGCTTTGGGGGTGTTTGGTGGTGTTTCCTGGGGCCCATAACATTGGTGATGTAAAATAATCAGTCTTGTTAATTTGCTTGGTGGTGGTGCTTTTTTATTATATTCCATCAAACCAGTTTGTTATTGGAGGAAACTGTTTTATTCATTGTGTGCCTGCATCCTTCTTTCTTGGTGCTTGTATACAACATGCTTAAATATGAATTCAAGAAAAGCCCATTGTGAACAATGTTTTCTTTTATTGTACCTATTTAAACCTTGAAATTAAATACTTCCTAGAGCTACACCAATAATATGTGGCAGGGTGGTGCAAATAACAAATTTGACCATGGCATGCAATTAACTTAATCTGCATGATGTGTCATAAAAAATAACATGTTGTGTCTAATGCTAGCCATAACTACAAGGTGCCATGGCTTTTCTTTGCTATCAGTTTAGGATATGATTTGTCTAATTAGGACATACATACTGTATCCCAAATGACTGAATTCTTCATAGTTAATTGTATATTCAATAGCAGCAGAGTACAATTTTAGTATTAAGCCAATAACTAAAGTACTGGGGCACCCAGTGATTATTATGAGGTGTCTCACACACTGATCAACACGATCTTATCTTGGGTCTGAACTTAATCTGTCAGTACATAAATCAGTGCTGTTGTTTTTTTAAATAGATAATTGTACCTTTTAAAAATAGTCAAGCATGTAAGACCAAGAGGAACACAGTACTTTTTTTAATGGTCCCAGTACTTCAGTGCTGACATGATGTATCCGAGTTCCTTTCTCATAATATAGTTTTACTGCTGTATGTATCTTAGATCTTTTGATTATCAACAGTTTCTTTCCCCTCCAGAATTCTTATAATCCTACAGTTTATTTTTTCTAATTATGTTTCTTCTCATGATATGGATTAACAGGACGGTTTATTTTCTTTAATGTACCGGGATCTTGTAGCTATAAACTTTCCTATAATCATGTGCTACTAGAGATTGTAATTGCTTTTCATCCTAATTTTCTTACCTGTCTGTCTTTACTTTAGCACAGAGCCTCCACGAGATAGCTAGGATAAATATATATACATACCGCATATAAATATTCTAAGTACTGTTCTTTGACAGATCGTGATATACTTGATGAATATTGGGATGTCTATATCTTTGAATGACATATATGTGCTTGACCGACTGACATTCTCATTCAATTTTAGTTCATTTGTTTTGAACAAGGACCTTCCCATTTGAGCAGAAATTGCTCTTTTAATATCATGGATCCCATAATTTATTATCTGACTATCCTTATTTGAAATTGTTTAACCCATATTTGAAGCTGCTTGAAAAGTGTGTCCATAGCCGTGCATTGATGCAACTGGGACTGCAGACATTTTCTGTTATCTCAACCAGTTAAATATGTTGTTTGCGCAGTTCACAGTGATGCAGAAAGAAAATAGATGTGTGTTGCATGCCAGGTGAGGAATAAGAAACTTATACAATAAGATGTAAGGGCAAGCCTTTAAAAGAAAATGTAAGACCAAGAGGAACACAACACTTTTTCAATGGTCCTAGTACTTCTGTGCTGACATGTTGTATCTGAGTTCCTTTCTCGTAATATAGTTTTACTGCTGTATGTGTCTATGCTCAGAGCATTCTCAGAATATTTGAGTTGTCTGAAAAAAATGAGAAGTGTTGAGGTGAGAGAAGTTCACCTTATTTTCAACATAGTTGAAATTTAAGTTTGTTTTCAGGTTTATTTTCATGTTTTATAAAGTCCTGTGACAGTAGTATAATATCAACAATGATCAATTAACATATTGCCAGACTATATATACGGTATATGTATATGTATATGTATATGTATATGTATATGTATATGTATATGTATATGTATATGTGTATATATATATATATATATATATATATATATATATATATATATATATATATATATATATAATAATAATAATAATAATTCTTTGCATTTATATAGCGCTTTTCTCACTACTCAAAGCGCTCAGCAATTGCAGGTTAAGGACCTTGCTGAAGGGCCCAACAGAGCAGAGTCCCTATTGGCATTGACGGGATTCGAACCGGCAACCTTCCGATTGCCAGTGCAGATCCCTAGCCTCAGAGCCACCACTCCATATATATATAAAATATGGAGGATGACTTATTGCCTGGCCAGGAGGCCATAATGGAAGGACAGTGGGAGTGGAGACTTAACCCGGCTGGAATGCCTTAAAATCTTCATTCTAGCTGGGAGAGAAGATTAACGGATGGACTGGGCAGACATGGATGTTAGGAGTAGTTCATTACCACATACAGGTGGCAGTGTTCCTCTGGGCTGAAACCATTTAGGACACCCACAGGGTTTAACAGGAATTGGAGACCTTGTTGGGGTCCTTGGGGGCCAGCAGATGGTGCTCCCGCAGAAGGAATGCATTGTTGCCATACAAGCTGGAAGTCCTTTGGAAAACCAATTCCATGACCCTGGAAGCAGTTCCAGGTCCAGTTTAAAAGGTGCCTGCTGCTTCCACTTGAGGAATTAGAGTCAGGAGGTAGCAGGTGATACCTATCTGGAGGGAGGAGAGAGCAGAAGAATCTTGTGTTTGTGATTGTGTATTTTGGCTGTGTTCATTGGAAAAAGCGTTGGTGAAAAATAAATTCATTCATTTTTATCTGGAATTGTACTGGGGGATATTGTGTCTGTGGTTTGAGGCTCAATTTGACACGATGAAAGAACGAGAAAAGTGACTGTGCAGGATGCCTGCTGTCTTTTATGGGACAGTTTGTATTTTTCAAACTGTATGTGTGTGTAATTTATATATTGAATACTGATAATAGTCTTTTCTGACATCATTGTTCTGTACAGCTTTGCAGTCCTGAGCTAAGCAGGTTCTTTTTAAGCATGTAATGGGACCAATGAGGATGAAATCCACTGTGCACCTACAGAACACAATAAACATACTGTAGATGGATATTTTCAGGCTTTCTGGAAACAGTTGAGGAAGGAAGATTGTTATTGAGTAGTCCTGATGATAGCCGAGATGTATTATGATTACTTCAAGTTATTCTGAAATTTCTTAGTCTTTCCCAGTTCATTTCAGTGATCTACGTCTTAGCATCATTCTTGTCTCTCTGAATGTGTTCACTATGTCAGTGCCTCATGATTCACACACAAAACATTTTTGCTAATTAAGTAGGGTAAAACTAAATGATTTTAGCCTGGTGAGCACAGTGTTGCATTTGTTAGAGCTGCTGCTCCCAAACTGAGAGTTCAGATCCTGGCCTGGGCACTACCTGTGTCTGCATCATTGTTCCTCTGAAAACCACCTGCTTCATACCCATTTCTTACAGGATAAGTAATAAATCTTGTTAACCCTTAACTACTCGCACCGTGTCATCTCATAAGTTCTCAGGCAGTGTACTTTATGCACCAGTGTTAAAATGGCTATTTATATGCACGCTGTGAAGTTGTAATATAAAACATTGCAATAATGTTAAATTGTACATGAAAATAATGTCATTTAGTACCATATAACTGAATGGTATGACACAGTCTTGAACTATCTGAAAATAAACCTGATCCACTTCTGCAGTGCTCATTCATTAACCGGTCACACTTTCATCCACTGCAGGATTTGCACATGTATCACATTTGACTTCAGTTGTTGAATGTTCTTTGCAGACAAAGTCATTGCAAGAACAACATCTCATCATACATTCGTAAGTACCTACACGGTGTACCAAATGCACCATATGGAACTTGTGACTGTGCATCCACTCATAAAACTGGCTGGGGGCACACTGCAGGGAAACCATTGTGACACTGTACTTGTAGTGAATCAAGCTGAGGATAGATGGTGAATGCATAATAACTGAGAATGGTGTACACAATACACCAGCAAGAGTAGCTAAGGGTTAATGATGGATGAACAGACAATTTTTTTGCCTTGTTTCTTTGTCAGCATTTTTGTGTTTATCTTGTGTAGCTTTCAATATATCATCATAATGAAAAGAAAAAGATACCCTTATGTATGCAATTTTTACACCTCTTATAATGTATCAACAGAAAACTTTCAATATGATATAATTATATTAAAACATATTAGTGTGATCAAAGCATTTTTTATCACCCTTGATCTAATTTATTTGTGGAATTTGTGTATGTTAATTCAGACCATTTTGGGACTGGTCTTTAAATTTTTGAAGCCATATTGCTTACAGGTTGCTTCACCCATTGCTGGTTAGTTCTAGTACTGGCCTTGTTCTCAATATAAAAAAGGCAGGAAACAAATTCAGCCATCTGAGTACTGGATCAAAGACAAATAACAGATGACAAGTTAAGAACAAATAGTTGAGCTAGAATTAGAACTTTGCCACATTTTCTGAGGCACAGACTTTGGTTTTAACAGTTAGCTCTGATGATTTTTTTTTCTTTACTTTGGCTAGTTTTTCTGACGATGATTCTGCTTTGCCCTCTTTTAATTTTTCCAGCACTCCTAATAATTTTTGAGCATTTGTTTTCTCCCTGTATGTGCAGCATGGGCTATATATGAAAAAAGTTGAGTTTGTCTGTATCAAATGTACTTTTGTACTCAAGACAGTGGAAGGCCTTATTGTTTAGACAGTTCATAATTTAATGGATGATAACTTGAGAAAAAAATGCAGTTTTTTAAGTATGATTCTTAAACCAACTGGACTTCATAGATGTAGGAGATAGCAGAGAAGTGTCTTCTGGAGTATTTGTATACAGCAGAAACTGGGTAGTTAAGCTTCTAGGAAAGGCAATCCACATAAATATTTATGTTTTTTGTTGATATGCATATTAGTCTACAAATATCTATGAACTGTAATGACAAGATTTATGTACTATGTATCTAGGATGGGATGGTTCTTCCATACTGAGTGATTTTATTTGTTAATAAATACAAGCTCAAGATGGCAATGCTTTTCCTATTATTCCAAAATCAGTAGCCTCCGTGCAGATGTATTTTCAATGAAAAGTACAAAGACTTGGGAGAAATCATCGCTGCAGTGAGTCTGCCAATCCGGATTTGTAATAATATCTGAGCTGCCTGAGAGGAACATTTGCCTCTGTGAGGTCAGTTTAATTTTAATTCAATAAGTCCACTCTCTGAGGGTAGCTTTATATTTTGTGGAGCTGAGGCCAGAGGTCAACTGTTGACTGCAACAGTTCAGTGCTGTGTTTTTCTTCATCCTTAATTGAAACCCTGCTAGGCCTTTTTTTCCCTTAAATTGGGGTCATGCGTGAAACTTTATATTGCTAATCACATAATGCAATCAAAGGAAATATTTGTCCTTCAGTATCAAAGTTCACAGAGAACCATCAGCTGCACATATTGGCACTATAGAACAACTGCTTAATGCCATGCAATGAAAGCTATTGGCTTGATTTAAAAAATGGAGTATAATATGATGCAAAAACTGTCATTAGGAATTACGTAGGCTTTCACTAGCAAAGTAATTAGGTGTGAGATGTTTCAAACAGTCTTTACTCCTTGCCACATGTCTGCTCTGTGCATTGTTGTAATAAACTCTTTACTCTTTTGATGGAACACTTATTGTTCAGTTTACATGTTCACAAAGCACGGTTAACTTAGTGATAACAGAAAGCAGCCATATATCAATGATATAATTTCAGTTCTAAGGTTATTTTTAAGAATTTTTAATTGGCAGCTCAAAATTGGCCCAGTGTGCACAAATGTGTGGGTATTTCTTGTCAAGGATTGATGTCATTGCTTGGATCTAATGTTGAGCTCACTACTTAAGTTAAGTCTAGAATCAACATTCATCTGACCAGTGGCCAGATAGGTCTGAAAAGACACTGGAACATTTAACTAGATTGAGGATTTAATGTTTGCAAAGACACAACAAAGGCTTGAGGTACAAATTTCATTCACAGAGGATGGTATGTCAAAGCCCAAATACTTAAAATGGTCAGTAATGGGGATAGACACAGGGAAAGAAGCAGAATGGAAAGAGGCATTAAGTGGTAGTAAGGAGGATTTCAGATAATTAAATTTATACCCTTCCATAATTTCAAAAGTTTTGAAAAGATGCTTAAGAGAGTTCCCTTGATAGAGACACATCTAAATAAATTATTTCCACGTGAACTCTAAAGTAATGTAATGATCCTACCGATAAAATTTTAAAATGATGTTGGCTCATAATTAACAAGAAGGAAACCAAAACAGATAGAAGAAATACCCAGGCCAAAAGAAAAATGCAAAGAAAAAATACCAGAGGGGAAAGTACCTAATTCAAAAATGCACTAAATAAATCTTCATTAACAAATACAGGGAAAATGTAAAAATAATCTGTGAGGAAAAGAAATAAAGAGGAGAAAAGAAAAGGTACAGTATGTGGTAAAAGGCGCTATATTGGGCCCGACCCAACACAGACTCACACTGAGGCACGTGTAAAAGCACAAAGACTTTTGTTTTTCTTCACCTGTGGGGCACGTCTTCCTCGTGAACCCCACAGGCAATACACAGTCCCAAAATCACTTAATTCAACACACACTCTTTTGGCACCACCACTCCTCCCATCTAGCTTTGTCCTCCACCTCCCGACTCTGGCTGTCGAGTGGTGGCTGCTGGCCCCTTTTATATTTCACACGGAAGTGGTCCAGGTGCTTGATTGGCTTGTTCCGGCTGCACTTCCGGATGTGGTGCATACAGTACATGGCCCACAGGGGCGCAGGAGTCCCAGCTACAGCACCCTCTGGCAGTGCCTGTGGGACCCAACAGGACTGCATCCAACTCCAAGTCCAGTGGAGACCTGTAGGAGCCTGTGGCACCTCTCCAACCCAGGGGGGCGGCTATCTAGCATCAAGGGGGAGGTATTGCACTGTCCAGGGCTGCTCCCCCTGAAGCTACTGTGCAGGGGTGTCCCCGCTGGGCATAGATGCCAGCCCCCTGCCACAAGTAGTTACTAAATATTACAAAAGCAGAATAATAACTCCAAAAACAATGAATAAATCAAAAGAATCATAATCTTAAGTATCATAATTCATCAGCCGAGAACCAGAATGCAATGTCCTTAACTTAAAAAGAATATAAAAAAAAATAATAATTGTCTACAATAACCAGGCACAAACTAAACAATAATGTTTTCTTTAAAGGCAAACAAAGTAAGATATACCTCAATCAATGCCTCAGTAACTATCCACTCTCTCCATCTCAGTGCTGTTAATATGGTTGGGGGTAGTACCTATGCTGTTTTCTCCTGAAGTCCATAATCAGCTTCTTTGTTTTGCTTACATTTAGGACTGTTGTCCTGACATCAGTGTGACAGATTCTCCATTTCATCCAATTAAGCCTGCTCAATGTTGTTAGATATCAGGTCTACCACAACTGTGTCATTAGCATCATTTTCAAGTTTGCTGAAATTACGTGCAGCTATGCGGACATATCTGTAGAGGGAGTAGATCAGAGGACTCAGAACACAGCCTTATGGAGTGCCTGTGTTGAGAGTTAGGGATGATGAAGTGTGTGCATCCACTTAAACTACTTGTGGTGTGCCTGTCAGGAACTGTTCAGATGTAGATAATAAGCTTGGTGATGATCTTAGATGTGTTTATTGTTTAAAATGCAGAACTATAATCTATAAATAGCATTCACACATTATTCCCTCTCTTATTGTTCAGGTGGGCCAGTACTGTATGAAGAATCAAGGTAATGGCATCCTCTGGGGATCTGCTGAAGTGATATGCAAACTGCAATGGATCCAGTTCTTTTAGCAGAGTAAAGCATTTTTAATATTTTTTCTAGCCTCTCAAAGCACATCGTTGCTATAAGTCTAACCTGTCTGATAGTCATTCAGACAGGTTACACTTGCTTTCTAAGTTACAGGGCTAATGGTGGAGCTTTTAAAACTGGGTTAAGCAGAGATTACACGGTGCAAACCGATCATCACAGACCTTAAAAATACATCGTAGCCTGTTGTCCAGATCTAAGGAAAATGAGGAAGAATAATTAAGAATTAAAAGGAACCAGTACGAAAAGTATCAATAAAAGAATAAGAAGAAGGAAAGGCAGAGCCCTACATAAAGAATGACACAGGCTCCCCTTAACACTGAGCTATATATGCGGAACAGAAAATGGACATATAGAGGTAACCATAAAGTAAAACACATGTCAGAGATTTTGTGTACCTCTAAAAAATAATAATGGGCCAGTAAGTGAGCAGGTTTTACAAATGGTTTCCTAACCTCCTGTTATTATTTGATATATTGCCTGCTGTTTGTTGGTGTAAACTTGCTGAGCACTGTAGCTTAATAATAAACCCTGTATCTTTACTGCAGGGTTTCTGATTGTTTGTCCTTCATGCACATACTGGACTCCTTTTGTACTGTGTCTCTTCAGAGAATCCTTGGGTACTGCTGGTTTGACTTTGTGTTGAACAAGTGGTTGCTCACAGAGTCCTGAATGAGGCAGATTACCTACATTGTGAGGGAGCATCAGTTACGGTATTACTGCCATGTGGTGCGATTCCCTGAGGATGATTCGGTTCGCAGGATCCTCATTGTTCAGGACCTGAGCGGCTGGACTAGCCCAAGGGGATGCCCATGTAAACACATGGCTGCGGCTGATAGATGGTCATTTCTGGAGCGTAGGACTGGACCGCATGTCTGCTAGGGGGGATGCCAACCAGGATCCCAAGCTGTTTTGTTGTGTGGTGGGTGCGACAATGCACTGTACCAGTGCATGCTCCACCACCTGACCTGACCTCAATGCATTACTACTTATTGTTTACTAAAGTCACTTTGTAAATGTATCAGTGCACCTAAGTTCACAGATTGCAGTATTTGATCAACTTACATCTAAGGCTACAAATACATAATATTCAAGCCGATTCTTTGTTAACCAGGCCACTGGGTCCAAATTTCAGGGGCTAGGAAAATGAGTTAAAAGCACTACAGCATAAATCACATCATTTTAAATGGTAGTCTTTAACCTTCAAAAGATATTATCTCAAATTCTTCTGGTACTAAAATAGTAGCTCACCCAGTCACATAAACAAAAAAGGTCATTGCAGTCATTATGAAGGCATTCTAATTACCATAACTCAGAATATAATTTACTTGCAAGCAGGCACTATCATCTAGGTGTTAAACAGCTGGACTTGAAATCACAAGGACACTGATTCTGGCGCATTGTGTAACCCTCCGCCAAGTCAATGAGCCATCTTCACACCACAAAATTAAAATTCTGCATGGCTTGTTGTACAACATATAAAGGTGGTCTGTGATATGTGTGTGGGGGAATGGTACTGTCTAAAGTTTAAAATGGTCATGGGCAGTGAATACAGGTTCAGTTCCTCATGCCACCCTCATGAAGTCTGTTTCTGACAATTTGGTGAGAAACATGCAAACCAATAGCCAGCTGGAGGTCGATTTGTTGGCTCTGGCAGTACTGCTCCTGTTCCTCCTCACACAAAGGAGCAGATACCTGGGTTGATGCCTTTCTACATCCCTGTCTAGCTCACTTCATGTAATGTTCTGTCTCCTATTATCTCCTCCATGCTCTCGAGACTGTGCTAGGTGACGTAGCAAACCTTCTTGTGACAGCACATATGGATGTGTCATCCAGGAGGAGCTGGACTACCTATGCAACCTGAATCAGCTGCAAGTACCACCTCATGCTATCAGCAGTGACAAGGACACTAGCAATATGCAAAACTAGAGAAGAATCAGTCAGGAAGGATTAGGGGAGAGCAATTGTCTATTTCTAAAAACCTGCAAAACCATTTCCTTTATGGGGTGTTGTCTTACTGTTGCCTCTCCAGTGCACCTGTTGTCACTTTCCTTTGCACCAAAGCAGATGAAGCTGATTCACAATTGCTTATGCTTCCAAACTGGATAGACTGATATCCCTGAACCCTAACTGACTTGGTGTTAGACTGTGATGGTTAAGTGTTCCCTTTTGAGCAGTGTATGTAAAGAATGCTAAAACCACATACTAGAGTAAAATCCCATAATGCGGAAAACTTTACATTAGACTTGGATGACATCTGTAATGATACTTTCACAGTACTTAGAAGTAATGCAGCATGGCAAATTACTGCATCATCTTTCAATGTGCACTTTACTAACAGCAATGCCATTATTAAAGAATAAGTAGCAGATAAAACAGCTGACCATTTTTTCACTATGGAGAAGAGGAGTTTGAATTGATAAACATTAAATATTAAATGATTGACTCATTACTGTGCTTTGCTTCGGTCTAAATCAGGGCATGTACTATATATATGCAGTATATATACTGTAAAGTAGGAATCTTGGTCTGAAACTGAGAGGGACACATTTCTCAGGTGGCCAAGGCTATTAGAGGGGATGGGGCTGAATGCAGAAGCTGGCCATAAAAGCAGCTCCTGGGAGTGTGGAAATGGGTGGCACAGATAAAGTACTTACGAGAAGGACTTACTGATGACCACTCCTCCACTGCTAAAGCCCATCAGCGGTGTATGTGGCCTCCAGAAAGCCTCAGGTAGGATCCTGGTTTTGGATTAGATCATGGAGCTGGGGAAAGTTTGGCAGATGATGCTGAGACCTACTATAGCTGAGCGATGTGAGGCAGAGCCAGGATCAGAGCAAGACAACGTGTGTAGAGCCACAGAATGGCTGAAGAAGGAAGCAGGCTACCACCAATGTTGTCAAAGTGCCAGATTCATTCCTCAGTCTCAATCGCTCTTCTGGTTGTTACAATATGTTTTATGGTTTACATCTTTTGTGTTGGTTTCAGTTTATGTATTTCCAATTATGTGTCTTCTTGT
This sequence comes from Erpetoichthys calabaricus, assembly GCF_900747795.2. NCBI lineage: Eukaryota > Metazoa > Chordata > Cladistia > Polypteriformes > Polypteridae > Erpetoichthys > Erpetoichthys calabaricus. Next base: position 201,068,128 of record NC_041394.2, read on the forward strand.
CCATTACAGTCTGTAGGAATTATTTCATTTTATAACAATTACCATAGTAATAAGTCACTTAGACGTGTGTTTTGAGTCATTGTACAACTTTCTTCCTCCACACTAACTCTAACATGCACACTGTAATAGCAGATAGTCTTAGACTACAGTTCATCTTGATCTGCTGCCAGTGTACTCCTCAAATTCACACTGCAAAAGCTCCAAACCGGACAGAGAGTTTTTACCATAAGTACACACTGAGACAAGATCATCTCAGGATGATCTTATGCTGAATGCAACCAACCCATCTTGTTTTCACCAGTTGAGACCCAATTCTGCTCATCTCTTGACATCAAGTCCACTGGTGCCTTGACTAAAAGGATTATTTAAATAGCTTTTATGTTTAGCTATGTACCAGTTCCAAAAACTCATTTAGATCACTTCAGGAGTTAGAAATGCCTTCTCAATCTCCAACCTTCTAAGTCTCCCTTTAGGGGCCTAACATGGTTCTATAGCCCTGAACCCCAACTCATACTTTAAAAAGCGAGACAACACACAGTTAGCTTGCCCACCATAACATGTTACAGGGAGCAATGCATAATAAGTTTAAATATACTTCGACCCACTAAGTCATACTTCCCCCTTCTGTATCTCCATGCTTATTAAAAACCACTTCCTGAGGGTTAATCCTTCCATTGATGGGCCACACACAATTTCTTTCTCAACCCTGCCATTCTAGACCTAACTTGTCACTTCAATATAATGCAAATGCACGTCATTAAATATAATGGTTATGTTGTTCTTATACAAAATTGTTTTGTTTACATTTGTGATTTTTGTCTCTTAAAAGATTACATTTTCTTTATAAATGTTAAAGATTAATGTAAAACTCCTAAAGTGCATGGCCACTTGTCAAACCTGTTTGTAAGTTTCTCTTTCTAGTTAATTAGCAGAAAGTGCACAAGATGTTAGTGTGATGACATAAAGGCAGTTAAAAAGAGTTCCTTTTACATTTGTATCATTAGCTTAAAATATTAAAGATGACGATGGTTATCTCTTTAGCAAAAATAGACAAACATCACTCCTCTTTGAAATAATTACGAAGCTGGTCACCTCATTTCTGAATAGAGCATTATGTAAAGATGAATCGGCCATCTCATTGATTTTCGTACAAATAGCCTTTCCCGTGTTACAATGAATGATATGACTGTTTTAAGGTTACGTTAGCTATGTTTGGTAAGCACTTGCAAAGCTGCTATAGATTAGAAACTTAAATGAAGGAAAGCTAACCTTTTCTATCTCTTGAAGAGAATTTTGGACTACACAATAAACCTCTAATTAAATTTGTAATTTCTAAGGATTTTGGCCATAGTTTTTCTTTTTTTTCATAATGGCTAAATTTTCCTAGGAAATGGAAAACCTAAAGCTCTGGCATGTTGCATGAAGAAGACTGTGGATACCTTGATATGAACATTCAAACATTTCTGTGCTAAAAATTGATGCCTTTTACAAGGATGTTTGTTTTTAGTAATAAATCAGGGAAAACATTAGTACTTTGAGTAACATGAATACCTCTAGCAAGTCTCATCTTATCTATGTTTTAGGATCCTTCTCTTTGGTGTTCCTCTTTTTCATTAAAGTTTATTACTTTGATTTTGTTCATTGACTTTCGTAAAATAATGGGATAAAAAAATAATACCATGTATATAAAAATGTTATAATTGTGCATAAGTAACTAGTGGCCACTATGGATTACATCAGTAATTTAAATTATTTTTTAACATTAACTCAGCAGGAGGAAATCCTATTTTTTTTTAAGGTGTACCTTATTTTTATTACAGTCGACCATCTTCTTTCAGTATGTTTTTCTGTTATTCAGTATAGCCATAGTGGTGGTATTTCTTTCTTTTTCCATTGCATTATTTTTTTAGCGGCATGGTGGTGCAGTGGGTAGCGCTGCTGCCTCGCAGTTGGGAGACCTGGGGACCTGGGTTCACTTCCCGGGTCCTCCCTGCACGGAGTTTGCATGTTCTCCCCGTGTCTGCGTAGGTTTCATCCTGGCGCTCCGGTTTCCTCCCACAGTCCAAAGACATGCAGGTTAGGTGGATTGGCGATTCTAAATTGGCCCTCGTGTGTGCTTGGTGTGTGGGTGTGTTTGTGTGTGTCCTGCGGTGGGTTGGCACCCTGCCCTGGATTGGTTCCTGCCTTGTGCCCTGTGTTGGCTGGGATTGGCTCCAGCAGACCCCCGTGACCCTGTGTTTGGATTCAGCGGGTTGGAAAATGGATGGATGGATTATTTTTTTAGTTCTGCTGCAATCTCCTTATTATCCCCAGTCTCCTACATTGCCTTCTCCTTCACATCTTTCCATTTGGCTTTTGACCTCCTTCTCCTTCTTTCATTTGGCAGCTCCATCTCTATTATTCTCCTTAGTACTCTGTTGTCTCCATACATGTCCAGCCCACTGGAATCTTCTTTTCATCATCTTCTACCATATTCCTTTCACCTTTAAACTTCCTCCTAATACATCTATTTTCATGTCCTTCGCAGCCATTTAAAATCTTGAATTTTCATTCATGCAGCCTTCCTTGTTGTTGTTCCCCATGTTTCTGGACTATACAACATTGGTGGTTTCTCTGCTGTCATAAATATTCTTCCTTTTACCTGGGCAGCAGTCCTCTTCCCACAGAGTATTCAGCTACTCTTTCATCATTTCTCCCTTCTGCTCCAAATATGGGCTTACACATATTTTCCATCTCTAGCCCTCTATCCCTTTGAATCCATGATCCTAAGTACTGAAAGTTCTCCACATCATCCTTGAGCACATTTAATGAAATAATGGCACATTGCCCCATAGTGTTTCTTGGCTTTTACTCAGTGTTAGCAGGATAGGCTTGGGCCCTGCCATGATCCTCGGTGCTATGAATCAAGTTTCACAATGTTATATTCTGTTCAGCTTTCTCTGCAATTACAATGTTGTGTTCAAAGCATTACTAAATACATTTCAATATTCCTCTAGAAATGTCAAGTGATACATTGCTTGCTTCATTAAAATGAAAAGTTAAAGTAGTGTTTCTGTATGTGTTATATGTAAATTTGAAACAGTTACAGAGTGTGCTGATCTTACATTAATTTCACTGAAGCAAAGTTCACTACAAGGCATTTTTTAAACATTAATCCTAAACAGTGCTTTATTTGGAGATCCTATGCTTCATGTTCACTCTCTGAGCAGACCAAGTAAAATAATTGATTACACAGGTTAAAACCAATATATCCCATGAAAAAAGATTCTATTATTATGCAAATACTGCAAGTAACAGATCATAAACACAGAGATACAATAAATGACTACATAAGTACATATTTCCTTACCACATAATTCACAACATTATATTGTTGAACAGTGATATTTAAAATGGGTAGGCAAGATACTGTAAAATTGTATTGTGGTTTTAAAGAGAGAGTGATAATAGAACCCAGACAAGACAAAAACCAACAAAATTCATGGATACATCCTGTTAAGTGGTAATAGTGCAGTCTGGTGATAGCAGGATAATAGTACTGAATATATTTTCATAGAAAAAATTGGGCTCCTTCATACCAGCAGCAATTTCTAAATGCCACTCTATATACTGCATGTGTTTCATCTGCACAGTTTACTTGTCTAAGACGGGTTGAAATCTAAGTAATCAATGTGGAACTCAGTGTTAACATTTGCAGCTTCATGTGTTCATTCGGTTGCTTTGTCTCTGTTATATACCATTTGATACAGGATCTGTAAAAGAGGTGCTAATGTTTGTGATGCACAAATATACGATATACACAGACGCTTGTCCGTTTTATAAGATGGATTTATCTATTTGGCATTATACCTTCTTCCCTATTATTATACTCACTACTCACTATACTTTCTCCCAATGATACTTGTCTCCTTATCTCAGCTTTGTGGGAAAACATTCTTCCATATACTTTACAGTACTCTGAATAGTTATTAGGAAGTTTTAGTGCAGCATTTTATAATTTTTCAAGATAATATTAAAGTCCAATCAACCCTAATAGATCTGTGTTGCCATATAGTCCCTTTAATTTGGGTTTGGGTACTTGAACATTTTAAAGGGCTGATAAGGTCAAGAGAATGTCCTCTTTCAATGGAAAAAAAAAATTAAATACTGAGAGCTTTATTTTGGAAGACACATTCAAAAAGTCTTTGAACTGCAAAAAAGTCAGAACTTAGGGTAGAAACACTACAAACAAAAAAGCTATTTAAATGATTGGGTTTTAATAAACACATTATTTCAGATGCTTAAAGGGCAAACTAATGACTTTTATTTGGATATAACCCATTATCTTTAACCTCTGACTACATAATTTATGGATTAAGAGTATAAGAACTGATAAAATGAAACGAGAAAATTAAGTCCTACCGACTAATAGCTAAACTGCTGCAGAATCACTTCCACACATTTTAAACAGTTTTACCATCTCTGCTTCAGCTGCTGTTTGGTTTGGTAGTACTTTTCAAGCCCAAATGGCCCTTTGTTTAAAGAAGTCAGTCAGTCAGTCAGTCAGTCATTACCCAACCCGCTATATCCTAACACAGGGTCACAGGGGTCTGCTGGAGCTAATCCCAGCCAACACAGGGTGCAAGGCAGGAACAATCCCCAGGCAGGGCGCCAGCCCACCGCAGTTAAAAAAGTCTTTTCACTTCATTCTTACTGGTGCCCTCATGTATCTCATTCACTGTTGAACTTAATTTATGCTGAACAATCTTGCAATAACAACCTAACATGTTAACAGCCTGTTTAGTGGCTTCTGCACTGGAGGCTGAAAATGTGGTGTCAATGTAATAACAACTTTTCATTATCAGGTTTGAGTTTTCTACGTATTTCTTCATTCTCAACATCTTTTCTTTTGTAATTCATATATTGTTTTCAAAAATTCTGAGTGTATATTTTTAATAATGTGTCTTCCATTTTCATGCCAAGGACAAATGTTTTATGTTGAGTGCGGACTGTAAATTGGCCCAATATAAGTGAATGTAGGTGCATACGTGTGTGTCCTGTGATGGATTGTTGCCTTATCCATGGTAAGGGGCTGCTTCACACTGAAAGTTGCCAGAATAGTCTTCAGAACAACTGAACTGGAATTTAAAAAAATGGGTAGAAGGGAATTGTGGTATCATTGAAACCATGGTCAATTCCTATTGATGCTAACTTCCTGATTTAAAATTATCTACCTCATCTAATTTCAGAAATAAGTTGTAATTCATAAGGTGATCTACATGGACTCAAAACTACAGTTTGTGGTTTTCAGCAGTATTCTTATTATCTTGATGTCAAACTGTTTTGGTTCTAACCTGTACAATTATAGGCAGGCATAGAACAGTTTTAAAATGGGGAGAACTAATTATATACTGAAAGTCAACACCTAATTAGCTACTATATAATAAAACACTAAGGTGTGTCAATCTATCTATCTAATAGAGGAAGTGAGATTGTCAGACACACAAGATGTATTAAAGGTATAGGAGGCACACTGAAAGTCACGTTCAAAAATGGGAACTATAAAGGCAGACAGGAGGTGAGCAAGGCACCTCAAAATTACAGAGTCTGAGAAGCAGAATGCGATTGAGAGAGGAAATGCCAGTCAAGAGAGGTTCAGACACACCAAAATGTCAAAGGAACATCGCTGATGGTACACATAGGGAAAGAGATATCTTGTATCTTGAGATATTTTGTATTATCTGTCTTCGGCAGGTAACATGGCTAGTGTCTATTATTTCATTATAAGAGGGCTTTGGTCCTTTGATATTTAGTACTGTAGATTTTTTTTAATTATCACTAGTGATGATGGTACATTTTTCATGTTTATATGAAAATTAAATTAACCTATTAAGTCTTGATTATAATTTACAGCAAAGTCAGTTTATATTCCATATTATGTGATCCAGGACATTTGTAAATGAAAAAATGTATTTGTATTTTTAATTTTTAATATATAATATTATGAGCATAAACTGTGTTGATTTTTGCAACTGATTTGCAAGTACTTTGTAAAAATTCCCACAAGGTCCATTTCTTTAAGATCTACAGCAGGCTTTCGTAAGATACAGTAACTTTATATAATGCTATTAACCAGATGAACCTGTATTTCTTAATAAACAGATCTTTGCAAATAATATTTTACAGTTCTTTGATGTCAACATTTTGATTTCACTTTCCCCTTATTATGCAATATGTAACAAACAACATCTGACTTTAATTCAAAAAGATTCAGTCTTGTATTTATTTATAGGAGGTTCTGAGTTAATGAAGAAAGGTGTTTTTTTAGTACTACTTCATAGGAACTCTGAATAATAATGTGAAAATGTACCATCTGTAATTTAAGATCACAGAATGGTTATTAAAATGCAATAATATTTGTTATTTTGATTTGATGTTTTGAAATGTACTATTGATACTTGCATTGTTTATAATTTTTATTGTTACTTTTGTGAAGTCAAGTCTCCATTTTCTTTTCTGTTTTTCCTATGAGTGTCACATTTTTTATTCATTTGTTTCCATGGGCACCACCATATTGTTTATGGCAATAATGGTTGTTGTTAGTCTAGTCACATGAGCTGGCAACATGTGTTGCGTGATATCATCACATTGCTACCGTGAAAGAAGGCAGTACGCTTGGGAAAGCAGTCAAACTTTTCAAATAAACTGAAATATCTCACAACTTTTATTGTAAATACAATTGATTTAGCATCTCTTAAAACAAAGAATTATTAGAGTTTTCTTTGGCAACAAGTACATTTTTGTTTTATATCAGTTGTACTGCTTGTGTAAAGTGACAGCAGCTTTGAGAGAAAAATTGAATCAGAGAATGGCACAGAGATTTCTTAATTCATGCTGGAGATGTAACTGTAACAGTATAAAACTCAAAACATAAAGTCAAGCCAGGCCAAGTCATGTGTGCATAGTACAGTGAAATGCATACATGTAGGTCCCCTTAGAGCAGTTGATAAACGTTGGACATGAACCCAGCATATGCAGGCTTAAAAAGAAAAACAACCACATAATAATAAGACTTTATGACCAAACGAACCTTATCAACCCCCCTTTTACACTTTGTGGTTTTCTAGCTACAAACTTACCTTATATACAATCTGTGATGAAAACTGGGCCTTCACCAAACCCCAAATCCCAAACATGAAAACACGAAGAATCATGGATTCAAATAAAGGAGTGTTTATTCAACACAAGATACAATACCTTCACAAAGTAACACAACAGCACAGGTTTCTCTCTAAACAATCCAATTCTTTTCTCCTCCAGCTGAGTATTGTCTTACATCCTGCCAGCTCTGACTCGCCTGGAAAAAGGAGTGTGGTCCCTTTTATTATGGACAAGGGAGTACTTCTGGTGCCAGGGCCATTGGCCCATGGAAGCACTTCTGGGTCATGTGAAAGTCAGTTATAACAGGGAGCTTGTCTCCCTTCAGCACTCTCTTGCAGCACCCAGTGACCCCAGTAGGGCTGCTCTGCCTGACTACATCTCCCAGCATGCCCTGCTGGCTTCCCATTGGACACTGATATCCCTTGCCATCTAGCATGCTGGAGGAGTAAAATCCACCCAGCAATATTTCTTTTCAGTGGGCTGTCTGTCCATCCCTTTTGGTCCTTCCTTCTGGGTCTGATCCCTTCTTCCTCCCCGGCCAGGATGCCTATATGCCTGTTAGGAGCCTTCCATGAGGGTAAGGAACCATCCCCTCTTCTGGCCGGGATGCCCGTCCAGCCCAAGTAGCATCTACAAATCAAATATGATATATCCAATATGTATTTTCAAGTATTGTATATTTAAACATCCTGTTTGTTATGTTACAATATTTTAATTACTGTCGGGCAACATATTGACTTATGAACAGAAACTATCAATGAACCTAATGCTGTCATGTAAGTCAGTCATTGTCCAACCCGCTACATCCTAACACAGGGTCACGGGGGTTTGCTGGAGCCAATCCCAGCCAGCACAGGGTGCAAGGCAGGAACAAACCTTGGCCGGGGCGCCAGCCCACAGCAGGGCACACCTAATGTTGTGACTGCAAAAAAATTAAACAAAGGTTTAATTTTCTTTTATGAATCCTATCTTGGATGACTAGTAATGTGTGGTGTTGTTGTTCAAAATGTTGCACTAATGATGTCATGATAGCAACAAGTCTCCAGCATGGTGGCACCCATAAGAAAAACAAGATAACTGAAAAGGACAATGCGAGTCATATTTAACAATGTTAAAAACACAAGAAAACACAAAAATGAATATACCCACTAGATTACTTGGCCTCATAGACCCTTCAAACCATAATCAGATAAGTTTAAAGGCCAAAGAACATTTGGAGAAAATTATAATCATTAGCCAGATCATAACAGTAGTTAAGTATTGTTTAATATGATTTGATGACTTCCTGTTTTTCTTCACAGTCTTTTTGAATTGTTAACTCTCTGTAGCTTAACTCAATTGAAAGTTTGTTTGGAAACGCCATTACTTAAGAGTGGTGACCTTGATGGTACCCTAACTGGTCAGCAAGACAAATTTGCTGCTATATTTTATGTTAAATAATGATAAATCTTTCCTTTTAAGATGGAGACATTTTTTATATAAGCTGTTCTCTACAAATCTCCACAAGGAGACGTTCCAGCTCCCCAAACACCCGAGACAAAGGCTTAGACACAAGTATAAAAGCACAAAGAGAATTTATTGTGGCAAACTTTTCTCAAGTAAGTGTTTCCCACTACATCCACGGTACAAAGCATAATATACAGCACTAAGCAATATTTAGTCTTTTGTTCTGTGTGTGTCTGTCTCTCTCACTGCCTCCTCACTCCTCCATGCATGCTTCATTCTCCTTATTCCTGACTCTAGCTCCTGAGATGAGGCAGCTGGCTCCTGTTATATAACACCCGTTAGTACTTCAATTGTCCAGTAAGCATGGTGCAAAAGCACTTCTGGGTGAGGTGGAAGCAGTGCTCCCCAATCTCTGCAGCATCCCCTGGCGGCACCGATGGAACCCAACAAGGCTGAGTCGGTAAACTCCAAGTCCTTTGATGCCCTGTGGGAATCTGGGGCACTTCTGCAACCTGGGGGTCTACCTTATAGGGTTCCGGAGGAGATAATGACCTGTGCATACTGTCTCCCCCAGTCATTTAATTGCAGATGCATTCTGGCTGAGTAAGGGCCCCAGCTATCTCTCACACTACTCAAAGTCTGCACTAAAACATTCATACTACAGTTTAAAGAATGCATCTTGCTACAGACTATAACTACCTCTTATCTAAACTCTAGGAAAAGGAACCTAACGCCATCTGACATTTATCTTGAATTGAAGCAACAAACATTATTCATATTAACATGCTCAATTGGTTCATTGCTGGAAAAGGAGTTCATTTTAGAATAATTAATTATCAGCAATGTATTCCTAATATCAACAGGCATATTTATAAGTTCTAAAGATCTATTTTAAGTCTAAATTGATGACTTTTGTACTAGGTGTCTAATTTTTAAGTTTTTGGGTATTTCATCCGACTGTAACTGAACTAGTTTGTGAAAAAAATGGTGTTGGAAGAATATGGTGAAATCAGAAGTTAAATTAACTTAACAAGGCAAGTCAGTCTAACCAGTCCTTAAATTAACACACCTTTTTCACCTTTTTATTTTATTTATTTATATCAGGTTCTTAGGCCAGTTAAGTGCATTTTGTGCTTTTCTCCTATATGTTATCATTTATTTTGTTTTCCAGATGAATTAGTGGTGCTGACACATCACAAATCCAACATGCTGTCTGGTCATTGTGTGTGTGGAATTTGCCATTCTTTGTGGGTCCCCTTACTTCCTTATATATTTCAAAGACACGCAGGTTAGGTTAATTGATGATTCCAAATTAGCACTATCCATAATCTTTATCATAAATGCAAGGCTGAGCATACTGTATTATAACATTCACAAAACACATGCATCTGTAATTTGTTAATCTATGCATCAATTTACCTTGAGCAGGGGTACCCAGAGAAACAGAATAGAAGAGAGTCAGTAACTATTCACAATCTTTGCCATTTTTTTTTATTTTTGATCTAATGACTAGCAAACAGACTTGTAATATGAACATGCTAATCCGCAGCTCTAATCAGGGTATACTAGAATGAATGCAATTAGTTCTGCTGCTTAAACAACACTATAGCCTTGCAAGTAATGGATCGTTTTTTAAAGAGAAAATGTGGAGAGGGTAACAGCTATGTTACCAAACAAATTATGACCATGAATATAACAAATTTGAATTTTCTATGACAGGTGTATCAATGCCAAACCAAAAGTACAGTGTGTCGAATATGTTGAAGTCGTTTCAAACGAAGCACTAAAACCATTAAAGCTGCAAAGACAATTACAAGAAAAACATCCTGGATGTGTTGGAAAAACTAAAGAATATTTTCAAAGGAAGCAAAGGGTTGCAAGCAGAACAGAGGTTCACAGGTACCTTAAGGATGCACTGAAAAGCTTTTTTAAAAGCTAACTACATGGTAGCTTCTTGAATAGCTTGTAGCAAAAAAGTCATCGTGATAGGGGAGGATCTTATCCTGCCTGATGTGATTGATATGTATCGAGAGGTATGGAAGGCCACAACAACTAGAAATCCAGTCCATACCACTATTGAATGGTGCAGTGCACAGGAGACTTTTTCATTTGAGTGATGACATTGAAAATCAACTTGTGGAGAGTACAAAGGCATGCCCTTATTTTGCCATACATCTGAATGAGTCCATGGATATTAGCAGTGTGGTTTTATTATTGGCTTTTAGTGAAATATAGATGGCAAGATACTCTTCATGAAGATATTTTTTTTTCACAAGGAACATCCAATAAAAACAAAGGTACAGGGGATAGTACACTGTATTAATGATTACTTCACCAGGAAAGGTATTGGAACATTGCGTGGGAGTTTGCACAGACGGTGTTGTGTGAATGCTGGGTATACATCATGGTGTTTTCAAACAAATTCAAAAGAGAGCACCAGAGGCCAAGTGGTTGTACGGTTTCTTATATTGAGAAAATCTGGCTGCAAAAAAAAAAAAATGTTAGTAGAACTGTATGATATCTGTGCAGTGCACTGTTCTTGATTTAGTTTTCAGTTTTGCCAACACCTTTAAGATGTTTTGCCCTTCTATATGAGAGAATGAATGCTGATCATTTGCAGCTTTTGCACTATGATAAAATAAGATGGCCTTCAAAAGAAGGTGTGCTAAATATCCTGTCTGAACTGAGAAATGACTCTCATTCCTTTCTTGAAGAGCAGCAGTCCCCTCTGGCAGGACATAATATTGATGGCAACATCTGTGCAAAGTTTGCCTACTTGTCTGATATTTATGAGCAGTTGAATCGGCTGTGCAAAGTTTGCCTACTTGTCTGATATTTTTGAGCAGTTGAATCGGCTGAATATTTTAATGCAAGGGCAAAACAAAAACATCTTGTTTTTTGGAAGAGGAGAGTCAATGAAGGAGGAGATAACATGTTTCCAATCCTAGGTGAACATGTCAGCATTTCTGGTGCTGTCACACAACATTTAAATCAGTTATTAAATACATTTTCAGAAAACATCTCGCAAGACCCAAGAAATGAATTTGGATTTTGGATCCCTTCTCAGTGGATCCTTTTTCAGATAGCATGGTCCTGGAAAATGAGCTGATGAAATTATCAGCTGACAGCAGCCTGAAGCCTCAGCTATCCAAACTTGACCTTGCTTCATTCTAAATACTGGCTGCCAATGAATATCCCTTTTTGTCACTGTGGGCAATCAAATTTGTGTTGCCTTTCACCACCGCATATTTATGTGAGTCAGGGTCTTCAGCTGTGACTGTCATAAAATCACAAGCCAGAAACAAACTCAAAGCAACAGTGAATGCTATTCTGCGTATTGGCCTGTCAGCTATCCCACCGCGGCTTGATCAGAAGAAAGCTCAAATATCTCACTGAGGGTAAGAAGAATTGTAATTTTGGACATGCATTGGTGACAGTGGGAAAACATGTTCCAGAATTTAGAATGCAGCATTTACCAGGGTAAATTTAATTAACAAAGAAATAATTTGGACAAGTTGGGCTCAGTCATCTGAATACATATCTAAATGAGCCTTACAGTCTTACATTACATCAGGTTGAAAATCCCTGTAAGTAGAATAAAGTAAATGAGGCTTTATCCTCAGATTGTTAGGACATCCCACACACGATGATCAATCATGACTAATAATGAGTTATATCTGTGGACTAGAAGCCCTAACCCTGGCTCTTGAGGTTTACCCACAAATAACTGATAGATAGATCTTACTGATACAAAAAACAATATTAAATTAAAGATTGATAATAATGCAGGTAAAAACAGACAATAACTTTATATAATGTTAATGTTTACCCCCCCCCCCCCCCCAGGTGGAACTGAAGAGTCGCATAGTTTGGGGGAGGAACGATCTTCTCAGTCTGTCAGTGGAGCAGGACAGTGACAGCAGTCTGTCGCTGAAGCTGCTCTTCTGTCTGGAGATGACACTGTTTAGTGGATGCAGTGGATTTTCCATAATTGATAGGAGCCTGCTGAGCGCCCGTCGGTGATGGGTGACAGAGGTGGGTTTTGTGTGGTATCAAAAGATGGGGATGCCATCTCACATGGCAAACATGGCAATAGCCTTTTTAAAAAAGGGTCCAGGGAATCAGAAGTATCGTATTTTGTTATGTGTCTAAACTTTTCTCGTTGTAGACTGTTTTCTTGTGCAATGCACAGATCTTTCCCTGTTGGTTCATGGGAGTTTGGATAATGCATACTGCAAATGGGGTGACATAGCTGCCCATCCTCTTGTCCTCCTTCATTACTCTGCCTGTCCCAGCATTATGTTAAAAATACATTAAGCATTGAGAACTCAATTTGAAGCATAGTTTTTCACATATTGGTATTTGAGTGAATCAGGTCTTCTAGTATTCTTAATGAACTGAGCTGGCTGAGAAAATATTTACACTTTATTTTTACAAAATATACATAAACTGAACCTAAGATTAAGGGGCTGAAAGTGTTTATTTTTATAGACATTTTTTGAAATTTATCATACTTTTTAACTTGGCAGTTTCAAAACCACACTTCCAAAGTATCAAAAAAACACAATTACAACACTTTTCATTTACCTTGGTTAAGATTTGATTTTGCTTTTGTCCATCTGTTTTAACGCTCCCCCATCATCATACAAAACCATTCACAAAACAGGGACATTAATACTTAGCAAATATTCACAGGCATTTCCTTTCTCATGTCATAAGATTTTATAGGCTAACTCGTGAATAGAGTGAATAGAAGTCATTCAGAAAATTTTCCAAAAAATATTTTCCATAAGGAGAAACATGAATTTAACTCAAAAACTGCATGACTTTTTTCCGTAATTATAGGAAGCTCTTTTGTCCTCTTGGGCAATAACAGTTGAGTCCTGAATGCATTAATGCAACCTAAGCTTTTGTACAGGTGGTCTTTTTAAATTTTAAAATTTTAAGATGTAAATCAAATGAACTCTTGAAAGGACATGAACTTGGAATTAGATTGAAAAGATAATTAGCTAGAAGCCAAGAAAGAGTAATGGCCGTCCAAAGACTAATGTTCCCTGGAGTATTTTTTATCATAAGGGCATCCTCTATACTTGCCCTTTTGCCTAATGTTTTATTCATTCCTACAGATGGAAGAGTTTACTTTTAGGCATTCTGTCTACAGAGGGCGCCATTAAAAAATTCCAACTACATTTAAAACTGAGGTGTGGTCACATCCCACGCAAATGATTTGCTTAACTGATTTTTTCAGGTGCTTGGCATGTTTTAATTTTTTTTCTTTGGATATTTTAGTTCAAGTGAAACTCCCCAGCAATAAAACAAAAAATGCAACAAGGACACACCCGTGGAGGCCAAATAGCTTTAAGAATTCTGTCTGTTTTAAACATCTGACCTTCAGTTTTGTGAATTATGACTTGCTGACTAAAGCATTCCACTTACAGTGAACAAAAGCTACAGTATTCTGCACGGCATTCATTTCTGTCAGTCCTTTGAACTTTAGACTTCATACAGTACATATTAGAAGGAATAAAATAAATATGAGTAAGCATCAGGAAAACATATAGCTTTGTGTTAAATAAAGCAAGAAAATAATTATTCCATTTACCATGTCCTTTAAAATTCTGAAGTAATATGTAATAAGCACATAAAGAAATATAATGGCTATTTATCTCATTCAAAAGGTTGCCTATTGATTAGACTAATTGTGTCTAAGAGATTAACAAAGAGAAGACTAGACACTGTGCAAAAGATATTAGCGAGTGTGTCTGATGACTTTCAAGAGGACACTCTCATTTTGTGAACTCATATCTACTGGTTTAGACATCAGGAAAAGATAGGAGAGGAAACAATGCAGGAACCAATCTAATACAGGAACATTAAAGTAGACCTAAACATCTCCATACATGGACAGTTAGTAATGGCAAAATTTTGGGTACTTCATGGATAAACCATGGGAAGAAGATCTCCACAGTGGATGCATTCCACCCTGGACACCCAGGCCATGGAATATGGTTATGTCCTTTGTGTAGAGTTCCCAATAACAGCTATTAATATTTTGTCATGTCAGCTAGCATAATAATTTAAAGGGTCTCCTTCTGCCTATCAGCAACAAATCTGTGAAGCAAAACAGGTGTACCCAATGAGTCACTGAAGGTTAAAGTTCAAAGATCATGTTTATAGCATAATGCCTGTAACCCTGGAGGCTTGTATGACATTCCTGACCCTGATGTTGGAAGTAATTCTGGGGCTTTTGTTCACAAACAAACCTGGGATTATTGGGTGTTACATCATTGTTCCAGAGGAAGAGAGGCAAGAGAATTTGATAGTGAGAAAGTGTTTTCTGTGCTATCAAAGAGTAGAGAAGTGGAGATGTCACCCCACATGACATGCAAGGTGGTAAGACATTAAAAGTATTTTGTGGATGTAATGCAGATGACTGCGAGCAGGAAATGAATGGCAAGGACATGGCAGAAATTAAATCAAAAGATAGGAAGGATCAGAAAACAGGAGAGTAAACAGCAGCCAAATCAAACCAAAATCATAGTCAAGGAAGTCAAAGCAATATGTCCTAACACAAACATCTTCATGTAATCACCTTTTAGTTTCTACTCACAATAAAGAATTTTTCTTAAGAAAGAGATTCAATTCATGGATGCCAGAAGGTGTTTGCCAACCTCTTGAATAGGAGTTGATAATACAAGTTGTCAAGTAACCTCCATGACGGCATTGTGACCGTTAACAATATGGCTTTGGCCTTGCAAAGATAGTTCCATAATGGTAAAAAAACCCAAATATGGTGGTATTGCCAAAATATGTCCACAAAAGTTAAAAAAATAAAATAAATGCTGCAGGATCCAGAGCCATTTTAACATTGTCCAGTTAGCAGAACCACTGAGGTTCATTTTGTGATGCTAATCTAAAGTTGTGCTTTTTCTCTTGATGCATCCTTCCGCTGTGTTTTTACACAGTGTCACTTTGACACTTTATTATAAGTTTAAGTGATCTTATTGTTGCATTCATAAAAATAATTCGCTGTTGTTATGCCAGCCAATAAACCATCCTTGAAAGTGTAAGAACCAAAGCTTTAAAAAATCACTCGTTCTTAAAAACAAGTGTAGATTAACTATTGCACAGGACTACAGATTTTAAAATTAGTTTCAGTTTTATGTTAAATAAAGCAATTTAAAAAATGCAGTACAAAATATTTTATCAGTTATTTGATGTTAAAAAACAGGCCCACAGTCAGATGAAGAACATACTTTTCCAATTGCTTGCTACTATAATGTTAATCTTGTTGATTTGTTTTAATTGTCATGTTAATGACAATCTAGTGCTCACCAGAATCACTGAGGTCAGTTGAATATATGCTAGTAAACTAGGCCTAGGAGATTCATTGTATATTCAACTAGGTTAAATATTTGGCACCTGCAAAGACTTACATTTATCTCACACTTTTGCAAAGGCCTATAAATTATTTGTTTCATCTCCTAAAAGCTGCCCGTGCCTGAGGAAAAATGGCTGTGGCCTTTCTACCCCATTATTCAACTTTGGCTGTCACTGGACTTTTATTTAGTGCTCAAGAAATGCAGGTGTCCTAAAGGAACTGTGCAGGCCACATATCCTTGGATAAGTTTTTTGTGCTAGAATTGCAGCTCAAGCACCTCATTTAGATGAACAATGAGTTACACTGTACTTACCAATGTACATGACATTTCCCAGGTGTTTGCCTGACTGTTTTTATTCCATAGGCCTTTTTAAGGTTGGAGGATGTACTGTATGTAAAGGATTTACTGTAGTTGTTGTTGCTTTTGTCTCCCCTAATGATGGCTTTGTTAGAAGCACATAGTTCTTAAGGATCCTTCCATAGCATTTATATGATGCAAAGAGTCAGGAAATACAAGCCTCAGGCAAAATCTGTCATCCATTTTATTTGAGGAAACTTTCTTGTGCTATCCATCCAGATGTGTATGGAAATAAACGTTAGAGGCATTTTGTTCAAAGAAGTCATAACTTAATAAAAGCCATTTCATTGGCATCTACTGTAACAGCCAACTAAAACTCATAAATATTATTAACTACAATATATTTAAACTACAACACTAACTAAAAAAGTTTAGCTAAAAAAATAAATCTAAATTCAAACTCTGAAACTGGAGAGAGATAATGGTAGGTTTATCTCAGATCTGTCAATAAAATATTCACTGTGGACAGTGTGGTTTGGATGGAATCTGTATAAAGGCATATATCATGTCTGCTCAAACCTCCACTGTCATTCTCACTAATATAAATCTGTCTTTTAATATGTCATCATCTTCTTTTGTATTCCACTTTTGGATGAGTATTCTGAGCTCACGGATTCCATCTCTGTTTTAAGTCAGGCTGGAAATGCATCAATATTGTATTACAGGCCTGTCATCTCAACTGACTTTCAGCCCTTAAATTCTGATCACACCATCTAGACTGGGTACACCATAAGATTATATATACTGTAATGAAAAATGAGAAAGAGGGAGAGCGTAAAGTGTTGGGGACTTGTTAGTACCCCATTTAATTGAAATGAAAAGGTTGGGAAAATGAAAATAAAGGTGTCATTCCAATAATCGCAGACTTTATTCCTCTCTGTTTAGGTTTGGGAGATGTCCTCTTTCACAGAATTCCTTCCTTGTCTTTGTCTGGTTTATATATCAATGCAGAATTCCAGAAACACTGTTGGTTAAGTAACCTGCTTTAGGCAGAAGAGGCTGGTTCTTCAGAGCGAAGCTGGATGTGACACCAGTGTGCTCTGTTCTCTGAGCTATGGATAAAAGGAGAGAGGCTGTTATCAATCGTATTTCATCCATTGCCGTCTGTGACCTTACCGCCATAGTGCAGCATCGATGCTTCTGACTCAATTGTGTGTAGTTTGGGATCAGAGGCAAGCAATGAGGTAATGACATTGAGATGGCTGTTAAAGATACTATAATACATACAATAGCAGTGGCAACACAAGTCACTATACTAGCTCAAAACAGCCATGAACAATATACAGTATGTTATGCTTGAGTGATGTCCCAGAAGCACCACAATCAGAGGAAGCTTCATTATTCAGAAAAAGTGATTAAGGCGGGAACCCCAGAGATGTCAACATTATAATCCAATATAGGGTTCACTAGTAAGCTTTAGTAAGTGTTGCCACTAGGTGTCTTCTGCTCTAGTAATGCCTTGCTGGCTGATTGTGATGCAGTTGGATATGATTCCAGGCTGTCTCAATGTGACTCTGAGGTGTACAGAGGAAAATATGGAGTAGTCAGCATATTCTATCATCATAGCTTAAAAGGCTACCATGTTCTGACTGGTTATGACTTCAAGTTAAGGTGTTGAATTGTGAGTAATTTTCTATGTTAGGCATGGATTTTTAATAACAAATTGACCATAAGGTTGCCAATAATGCACCTTAGGCAAAAGGTTAATAATTGACCTTTTGGTTAATGTCATTCAATGTGAAACCATATGTTCTAGAGACTCAGGTAAGATACTTATTCATATGCAGGTTCAGTTTACTTAGACATCAGCTGCACAGATCCAGGAGACCATAACAAGGAGTCACAGTGTCCTGGAACAACCTGCTTGTTAGGGGTTGTACTCACACATCTTGAATAGCTTGAAGTGTATCTCAGTGGACTCTGATGACCCTGAGTCTGGATGAACTCCACCTAAGCTGTTTTTGTTTCACTGAGCAATGTGTGAAGGTTGTTTGAGGGTTGCCATGATAACACTATTGTATACTAGTGATAAGGAAAGTTGTTAAGGTAAAGACCCAAGTAGTCCCTGCAGTGTTAGCAGGAGGTTCCTGTGATTTGAGTGAGAGGTATGAGCAGTCAAAAAAGGTAGTGGCTGTGAAAGGAAAGGTACTAGTATGAGAAGATTATATCACTTCATGGAAAATGACTACTGGGAGACCTCAGGGAGTGCATGACAGCATTTCAGTGTCTCAAGATATGTGATACAGTATATTGTGATTTTTTTGGCAGCACCAGACTGACAAAGTTTGTGGATGTGTTGTATATATTGTATGTATGTATTGTGAGCTGTAGTGGTGTCCTTTCTAGTTTTGACTTTTCTGTCTTGCACTCATTGTTTCTGAAATTGGCTTTTTGTGCCCATGCTCCAACTTGTATGATAGATGGACAAAGACGATTCTAAGACTTAAGACACTTGGATAATATAATCTATGAAATAGATGTTAGAAAGGCATGTGCCGGTAAATTTTAGTCATAGGGCTTTGTAAAATATTTCTCCTCCTAATCAGAAAGTCCTATATATGTCCAGTTTACACTAAATTTACAGGTTTTTGTTAGTCACAAGGTATCTTCTAGTTCTAGGTCTAAATGTGGTACTAAACTTCTTATGCCCTTTTTAAAAATTTGATCTCTGCTTTTGCACTTTTTTGATTAATACTCAATGTCATATAATATTATTTTGTAAATCACCATGGGAAAAGTATATCATAAATAACAAATGTATACTGTAAGCTAAAAGGTTTAGATAGCATGTCTCCTTTTTGATCTTGTTTGAAGAATCAGAAAGGTAACACATTTAAACTGCTTTGTGAAACTAAACTAAGAAAGGTGTTCTGTGGCAACTGTTCTTGTAAGAAAGTTTTAGCTTTCATTTTAGGTTATGCTTAACTGCAAAAAATGAATGGCTATAGTTGATATGAATAGTTCTTTTTATAGAAATGCACACCGTTTTACATACTTCAGTTAACTGAGCAATGCCGATTTCATTCAGAACTTACAGAGATACTTCATTAAATAGCCTGACCTCACTAATGAAAAACATTTCAATTATAAAAGCAGAACTACAGTTTAAAAAAAAATACTCCAGCTATCCCTGGCCCCATCTCATAATCTCCTGAATTAGTCCTGAAAATTGGATTTGTTGAGCCATTGCCTGTTTTGCTGCTGCAGAGATTTCCTGACAAGCAGTCTTCTGAGTCAGTTACATTTCCCTGCCAAAAAGTAATTTATGTCATGAAGTGTATGAATACTGTGCTATGTTAGTCTAGAATAAATATAACGCCATTTAGTTCCAATCCTTAAAGCATATATTGATAATATGCCACATTGCTAAATCTAAATTCTGAAGGATAAACACCAAAAATTAAATTCCAAATGACACATATGATATTACATTAGCTTCTTAAATCCAAACTTTGTAAGTATTTGGCACAGGGCTTCATATCGCCTGATATATTAAAGATCTCACATGGCTTATAAACGTTACAGACACAAGATTATGTTTCTTTTGATTTGCACAAATAAAAAATCTAAATAATAAATCACTAAAGCAAGATTAAGTACAAGATCTGAATATTTTTCCCTATATGTAATTATATTTCCATATAAATCATACAGGCACAATGGCAGAAAAAAACAGGGCACAAAGTTGTTATTTAAACTAGTGGGCAGAAAAGTCACAAAAATAAATACTCTGTACTCAGAAAAGCCTACAGAGATAACAAATAAAAGTTGTGTAGTACAAAACACAAGCAGTCAAACTAAATTGTGTAACAAGGTTCATGAAACGCACTTCAGATGATTTTTTTTTTGTTCTTTATTTCGCCTTATGCAATTTCTTGTATTAGGAATTTGTTAGTTTTCGCATACCCCTTGGGGTCAGAGTGCAGGGTCAGCCATTGTACAGTGCCCCTGGAGCAATTACAGGTTAAGGGCCTTGCTCAAGGGCCCAGCAGAGTAGGATCTCTTTTGGCAGTGATGGGGATTCGAACCGGCAGCTTTCGGGATACCAGCACAGATCCTTAGCCTCAGAGCCACCACTCTGCCCCAATTTACTATTTAGATGAACAGAGCACAACAAGCTATTAAAACAGAGGAAGAACACTGCTCCCTAGTAATTGCTGTACATATCATCATGATGTTATTATGGTAACACAGGGTTCACTAGAGTGTTGGAAGGCCCATATGTCTGTTGGATGCTATGGACAAGCAACATGTAGAGGCACCAATATTGAAATGAGGTGGATTGTGGCCTTGGTGGAATCCAGGGAAACTAGAGGACAGGAGACCAAGCAGATGCTACAGTGCCTACAGCTTTTCTGCAGAAAGAGTAAATGAGGCTACAACTATTGGTAGGAAGTTGGAACAACTTCTGCATTAACAGGAGTAGTACAGAAGTTACCTAAAATGCCTTGCCTTTTAAGAATTGCAGAATGCATAGAGATGCACTGGTCGCAATGGCCAGCAGAGGGCACTGTAACATTGTGGGCCCTACACTATATAGAAACTTCAGTCTCACCAATAATTTCAAGCATACAGCCCAATTAGTCCAGACCAGTGGACCGTAGGCCACTTTGCTTATGTCAAACTTAACTACGGACTACTGAGAGCCACCCACAGGTGTAATTCTGCGTTGCATTTCATAAAGTTTCAGCGTTGCTGGATTTTCATTTCAAAGTCCCAAATTTTAGCCAGTGATTAATAACCCTTTAGCTATGAAGATCGATTTACAGTATACAGCCTGCCAACACTGATGTGTGCATCACCAGCAGCATGGAGTGAAAAGACTGCCTTGAGCAGACATGGTCTTTTCAGTCTGATATCAAAGTGAGTTTAGGAGAGAAACCTATGCAATGTCAGTGGGTCTAAGGCTGAGGAGATGTTAAATGTAAGAGAGACAAAGAGGTGACCACAACAAGCATTGGGAGCAGTGCAGAAATGTATGCAATTGAAGCAAAAGTTATTACTGTCTGCAAGAAAGTTAAACAGTATGCTCTGTGGTGGTAGTTTTAGACCCATTTCTCAAGTATCTAAGTATACTGTAGTATATTCTAAGTATACAAGTATATATATGTAAGTATGTAAATATACTATAATCAAAATCCTATTATGTGGTATAATCTGCTCTTCAATTTTGCTCTGTACTTGTACTATTACTATTGTATTGTATTGAGGATTACTTGTGTTCGTGTTCTGTGTATTGTATTTAAACCATTTTTGATGCCCACTGTATGCCCAAACTACCTGGAAAGGGGTCTCTCTCTGAATTGCCTTTCCTGAGATTTCCATTTTTTCCCTATAAGGTTTTTTTTTTTTTTGAGAGTATTATCTTGTCTTCTTAGAGAGTCAAGGCTGGGGGGCTGTCAGAAAAGGCCATCTGTTAAAGCCCATTGTAGCACTCCTTGTATGATCTTGGGCTATACAAAAATAAATTGTATTGTATACTGGTTTAGTAGCTACATTGTAGACTAGCAGCCTTGATTGTTAAAAATAAATCAAGTATATAACTGATTACTGTATCTCAGTGGTAGCCATGATGACCATCAGCTTGCTGATCACAGGACTTGCTTTGAGGACACATTGAGCACTGCTGGCCTGGAATGTGAATGTAAGCTGGGCAGGACATCAATTGTGAGTTCTTATAATTACAGCAGTGTCATGCTCCTCTTTACATTTTCATTGTGTGTGAATATATATATATATATATATACTGTATATGTATGTATGTATGTATGTATGTATGTATGTATGTATGCATGAATGTATGTATGTATGTATGTATGTATGTATGTATGTGTATATATATATATATATTATATATATATATACTGTATATGTATGTATGTATGTATGTATGTATGCATGAATGTATGTATGTATGTATGTATGTATGTGTATATATATATATATATATTATATATATATATACTGTATATGTATGTATGTATGTATGTATGTATGTATGCATGAATGTATGTATGTATGTATGTATGTATGTATGTGTGTATATATATATATATATATATATATATAGTGATGGATGGCAGGCTAAATATTCCGGCCCCTCCAGGCTGCCAGGTGGAGCTCTCCCAACAGCATGGAGGTTCCCCGAATTCCAGCAGGGCCTCATGAACCTTGTAGTTTGTATGCACAGCCCTGCTGGATACTATGGGGGCCACCGGGAGTTGCTGTAGGGAGGCTGTCAGACTGTTATGTGCCGTATAACCTGGAAGTACGTCCTGGTCACATGAACAGGAGAAATGACGTACTTCCAGGTTGAAGAAAAGGACTTTTACCCTGACCCGGAAGTAATAAGGACTTGTGGATTGTTGGACAGGAACACCTCCAGGTCAGGGGGTATAAAAGGACTATGGGAAAGCCCAGACAGTGAGCTGAGCTGGGAGGAGGGTGGCGAAGTGTCTGGGAGAGGAGGATTGGTATTTGTAGTGATTATTGATTATTGTATGTGTAGTGTGGAGTGGAGGGTGCTTTGTGCACATAATTATTATAAAATAAATAAGTCTTGGACTTTTACCTGGTGTTTGGCGTGGTACCTGAGGGTTCAAGATGTCGATAACAGCCTCTACTGCTACACTATATATATAGTGGAAAGATCAGCCTCGACACAGACAGACACCGACTCACAATGTCCCAAAACACACACGTTTATTAATTTCTTCTTAAACCTGCACACACAATACAGTGCACAAACCCCAATACTTTCTACTCAGTCCTTTCTTTGACTCCCTTTCTTTTTTTCCTTCTGCTGCCTCCACTCCTCCCGACTCTGGCTCTCTGAATAGAGTGAGGCAGCCCCTTTTATGGCACACCTGGAAGTGCTCCAGGTGCTCCCTGATGATGTTCTTGCAGCACTTGCTGGTGTGGTGGGAGTGCTGCCATCCAGGGCTCTGAGATGGTCCAGGCGCCCCCTGGTGGTGGCCACGGACCCCAACAGGGTTGAGCTCTCGTGACCCTGATGTAATCCAGGGGAGCTGCCCTCTTGCGCCCCGGGGATGATATTGCCCCTCTCCTGGTCCTTCCCTTCTCCAGGTGTCCCGATGGGGCAAGGTCCCTAGTCGTCTGCCACAATATATATATATTAGCTGTCCTCCATGGCTCTGCCCGTGTAGTAGTGAAACAGGACATATTTTAAAAGTCAATAAACAAACAGGTTTCGCTAGCTAAGCTGAGGCAAGGTATGCTCCAAAATGTGGCGACAGGTAGACCGGTAGGATGGGGATTATCTCTAGGAAATTCTTCCATGCACTTCCTACCTTTGCTATCCTTCTTTTGTTCGTTACTCAGTCTGCACTCAAGTCCTAACTATCAGAACCTCCCTGCTTTCTACAAAACAACTCCACTGCCTTTACTGATATTTATGCCTAATAAATTAACATACTGAACACACTTGCTACAAGCATATGTTAGCCTTGTCATCCACAGACTACTCTACACAACACTGTATGTATCTTTTACATACCCACCTCCAAGAAAACTTGCAAGGAAACAGGTTTATTATAACACCTCTTTCACACATCATACATGATGATGACTATAATAACCCTCCTGCCTTTCACTTCAAAACCATCTTTACGATAGATAGATAGAT
This sequence comes from Erpetoichthys calabaricus, assembly GCF_900747795.2. Lineage (NCBI taxonomy): Eukaryota > Metazoa > Chordata > Cladistia > Polypteriformes > Polypteridae > Erpetoichthys > Erpetoichthys calabaricus. The sequence goes on from NC_041394.2 coordinate 201,092,098, forward strand.
AGATAGATAGATAGATAGATAGATAGATAGATAGATAGATAGATAGATAGATAGATAGATAGATAGATAGATAGATAGATAGATAGATAGATAGATAGATAGATAGATAGATTTCTGTGCCCCTATGTTCTTGCTGAATAATTGTTTATAAAGTAGGAACTGGCATTCACATTACTCTCTCCTTCTTCATGTAAATCAGTTCTGTGATACTCATTAATCTCTTTGTGTTTAAGCTGGAAAGTTTCAGCTCCTTGAGTGTTTCCTCATAAATCATACCAATAGTCCCTGAATAAGTCTAGTTGCTCTTCTTTAGACTTTTGCTAGCACCTGGTATATTGCTTTTTTATAGGGGTAAAAAGTGTACAGAACTTTTTAAATTTGTGTTATTTAAGTTAACATCTTCAATGAAATCCAATGATATGAAACCACTTTTATGCTCAATCTGATTGATACCAGTGACAGGTCCATCAACTTTATCAAGTATTTTTCTTCAAATATACTTTCCACTTTTTGACTGTCCACTGTGATAATGATCTTAGTTAAGATAAAAATAAAAAGGATTGTTTGATTACTAGAATCCTGACTGATTGATTGATTGATTGATTGATTTATTGAAATGTCAATGTTTTAGTATTTTTGAGTCAAGAGTACTTTTCCATTTATGGTAAAATTCTTTCTAACCTACGGTGTTAAATTAACGGGAAACCGAGCTGTAAATATGGGAAAGTCAAAGTCTAATCCAGAAATAGAAAACAAACAGTTAAGTTTCCTGATGGTCTTTTAGCATTTTCACAAAAACTAAAAGCAAATTTTCTTTCTCTTAAGTTGTTCTTCATTTTTTCCAGCTGTAGGTCTTCTTTTGTTTTTCAAATACCAACCTTTCCTCCTTTCTAATTTCTTATAGGTAATAACTTTTTTCTTGAATTGCCCTGATTTTACTTTGTTATTTTTCTTGTTTTGTTTAAAGTCTGAAATTTGCCAAAAAGAGGTAGAGTCTTCTTTTGTTTTTACTTCATGTGTATAGGAAATGTAGTTAACTGTCTAAGCAGCATAGCAACCATGCTTATCAGTGATGCTTCCTGGTGACATTATCAGCATGCAATGCACCCATCACAAAAAATATAAACAATTCAAATAACAGACATAGATCATTTTTAATATAAAAGAAAGTCAGAAACACACCTATTTGTCCTTAGATCCTGATACAGAATAAAGAATGTTTTTACTTCCTAAGCTATGTTTTTTATATTTACTTGCGTTAGAACTCATTTACCACATATTTGACCATATCTTGATATTGTCCAGGCCCTTTTGCAGCAGGCATATGAGTCATGGCCAAATATTTTCCCATTGCCCTTGGAATGATGAGGAGTCAGCTTTTGCACTTCCCAGGGCAGAACAACAAATTGATGTAATTCATCTTGCCAAAGAATAGTTGTGAATGACATTACACCTGTACATAAACTTTTCCGATATACCTATGAAATTATCTGAAGTCTTCTCAGTTTTTAGATAATATAAATACCTACTAGCTGAACAAATATGCTCTTGTGCATTTGATAACATTATGTTCTAAAATGATTATGCTGTATGTATTATCTTCCATGTCGTCCTCTGTGTGTTTCTTTTGTTATTATTTTTTTCTGTGGCTTATTTTCCATTATATGATAGTGAGACTTACTTGGTCTGCAGAATTGAATAACAGTAAATGTGCAATGGTGAATGATACAGACAAGAGACAAAGAGAGGAGGACAGAGCATTATTATTATTCTTATTTTCTTTCTTTCTTTCTTTCTTTCTTTCTTTCTTTCTTTCTTTCTTTCTTTCTTTCTTTCTTTCTTTCTTTTCTTTAGCAGATGCCTTTATCCAAGGTGACTTGCAAAGCGATTGCATGGAACTGCATTGTAATAAATGGAAATATAGAAGATGTGCTTTTGGTAATGTCTCTTGTCAGGCTAAAATAGCATATTTCTGTGACTTATATGAATGCAAAAGGAAAGAAACATTGATGCATATTCCATTATAACAGTAAAGCTATTGCCCAACCAATTTTTGGAATTATTGAAGTGGAAATCATATTACAGTAACTGTTTCTACACTTATTTGGGCATATTAGGAGATGGCTTCAGTTGATCCTGCATATCACATAACAGAAAATAATACGTCTGTACAAAGCTAAACAATGGATTCATTGCTTTTCACTATATCATTTGTAAAATGTTGAAAGAGCAGGTCAAATATATATACAGTATTGCTTTGCTCTGAAGTAATGTTTTCTTGTTCTAGACCATCAAGTATATCATTATGTTTCCAGAAAAAATTCTAGTGCAGGACGTCTTTGGAGAGCAGATGAGCAGCAGACTACACTAAGCACCTAGCCAGATTATCATAACTGTTAAGCTTCATAAGCAACCACACATGGTATACACTGCTCTATCACAATTTTGGAAAGGTCATATAAAAGGTTGCTGCTTACCACACAATATATTTAAAACACCGCAAAACCTATTCTCATCTGATGGAACTATTTGTCTGCTTAACATCAATGGTTTCTGTCACACATAAGATTCTTTCTCTTTAACTTCTCTGATACCACTGTATTTTTTATCTGTACACATTTATATTGGCAGCAGGTGAACTTTACACTATCTTAAGAGATTCAAGCAGCTTTACGTTACCTCTACACTATTGCTACCTGCAAGTACTCTCATGCCCTTACATTCAGCCATAAAATGGCCTTATTTTTGTGATGGAATAACTGATTCAAGGAAAATCCAATAACAGAAGCAAAAATATTCCATAAACCAGAAATCAGAGAAGAAAAAAGTACTCACAGAGAATTCCAACCCAAAACCAATGAACCACTTCTGGATCTTTCCTGTAGGAGTGACATCAGGGTGGCCCTCGCCTCCTGGGGCTTTACCCACAAAGCACATGGAACATAAGAACATTTAAAGGGACAGTATATAGATGTTTTTAAATATAACAAAACAGCAGTAAAATATAATATGCACATAAATCCGGACTGACAAGTAACACTTACAAGAAGATCTGCTAAAAAGGGGAATTTGATGGTTAATAGGCTCTGTAATGAGTTGTATAATAACTTACGTCTACTTAACATATCAGCCTCTTCCATATTACATCACATGTCATATGCCAAAGTGGCTTTTCTTCTAATAAAATGAACAAGTCTAATCAATCTGGTGTTAAACATGTTCTTCTTCTTCTCATGTGCCTTTTTCCATCCGAAGTTTGGCAATCATCATTTTCCAATTCCCATTATCTTCTGCCTTTCTTTTTGCTTCCCCCGTCTTTTGATGCTCCTTTGTCTTCCTTTAGTATATTGCACCTTTTAAACATCTACAGTGATCTGAGACAATGTCTGGGATCAAAACCTGACACGTGGTTGACAAAGAAAATGTGTGAGGCTCAAAGACAGCAGACAGCCAAGGAGCTGTCTTAGAGACCCAGCCCAAGGGCAACAGCAGTATCAGGAGGGCAGGAACCCCTGGCATCAAAACAGAAAGGTCTAACTTGGTGTCCATGTAGTAAATACAGAGTCACTCATAATGCAACCTCAGTAGTAAACTGAGTTCAGAATTAGAAGGACAGTGGTAAATGCTTAAATGGTGGAAATTAGAGAGGATGAGGTCTAGAGAGAGCGATCAGGAAGGTGGAAGTAGAGAGGTTTTTGGCACTAGAAAAATGGGTAAGTGGATCAGCCAACTTATCTAATAGACAAGGGTTTAATAGCTATACAGGCAGATCCATCGAGGCTGTAGGTTTGTTGTTTAGCCTTTGTTAATTATTACCTGCAATTATTTTTGTAATAAAGGTCCTGTTTTAATTTACTTGGACCTGTTTTTTTAATGTTATGGCTACAAGGGCTCTTTTTATCAAAATAAATACAGAAATATTATGAAGCATCAAACTTTCTATTATGGACCATTTTACAGTGCATCCGGAAAGTATTCACAGTGCATCACTTTTTCCACATTTTGTTATGTTACAGCCTTATTCCAAAATGGATTAAATTCATTTTTTTCCCCAGAATTCTACACACAACACCCCATAATGGCAACGTGAAAAAAGTTTATTTGAAATTTTTGCAAATTTATTAAAAATAAAAAAATTGAGAAAGCACATGTACATAAGTATTCACAGCCTTTGCCATGAAGCTCGAAATTGAGCTCAGGTGAATCCTGTTTCCCCTGATCATCCTTGAGATGTTTCTGCAGCTTAATTGGAGTCCACCTGTGGTAAATTCAGTTGACTGGACATGATTTGGAATGGCACACACCTGTCTATATAAGGTCCCACAGTTGACAGTTCATGTCAGAGCACAAACCAAGCATGAAGTCAAAGGAATTGTCTGTAGACCTCCGAGACAGGATTGTATCGAGGCACAAATCTGAGGAAGGTTACAGAAAAATTTCTGCTGCTTTGAAGGTCCCAATGAGCACAGTGGCCTCCATCATCCGTAAGTGGAAGAAGTTCGAAACCACCAGGACTCTTCCTAGAGCTGGCCGGCCATCTAAACTGAGCGATCGGGGGAGAAGGGCCTTAGTCAGGGAGGTGACCAAGAACCCGATGGTCACTCAGTAAGAGCTCCAGAGGTCCTCTGTGGAGAGAGGAGAACCTTCCAGAAAGACAACCATCTCTGCAGCAATCCACCAGTCAGGCCTGTATGGTAGAGTGGCCAGACGGAAGCCACTCCTTAGTAAAAGGCACATGGCAGCCCGCCTGGAGTTTACCAAAAGGCACCTGAAGGATTCTCAGACCATGAGAAAGAAAATTCTCTGGTCTGATGAGACAAAGATTGAACTCTTTGGTGTGAATGCCAGGCGTCACATTTGGGGGAAACCTGGCATTATCCTTACAGTGAAGTATGGTGGTGGCAGTGTCAGGCTGTGGGGATGTTTTTCAGCGGCAGGAACTGGGAGACTAGTCAGGATAAAGGGAAAGATGACTGCAGCAATGTACAGAGACATCCTGGACGAAAACCTGCTCCAGAGCGCTCTTGACCTCAGACTGGGGCGACGGTTCATCTTTCAGCAGGACAACGACCCTAAGCATACAGCCAAGATGTCAAAGGAGTGGCTTCAGGACAACTCTGTGAATGTCCTTGAGTGGCCCAGCCAGAGCCCAGACTTGAATCCGATTGAACATCTCTGGAGAGATCTTAAAATGGCTGTGCACTGACGCTTCCCATCCAACCTGATGGAGCTTGAGAGGTGCTGCAAAGAGGAATGGGTGAAACTGGCCAAGGAATGGTGTGCCAAGCTTGTGGCATCATATTCAAAAAGACTTGAGGCTATACGTGCTGCCAAAGGTGCATCGACAAAATATTGAGCAAAGGCTGTGAATACTTATGTACATGTGATTTCTCAATTTTTTAATTTTTAATAAATTTGCAAAAATCTCAGGTAAAGTTTTTTCACATTGTCATTATGGGGTGTTGTGTGTAGAATTCTGAGGAAAAAAATGAATTTAATCCATTTTGGAATAAGGCTGTAACATAACAAAATCTGGAAAAAGTGATGTGCTGTGAATACTTTCTGGATGCACTGTATTTCATAATATGCAAAAAATCAGAGTCATTCAAAAGTCTATATTTTTGCTTGAGAGGAGGTTTATTGTGTATTATCATTAGGAAAACATTGGTTTGTAAAGATTTTACCTATTGCATGATATGTCCAACATAAGGTTTGTTAAATAGGAAACATTCCAAACAAAGTGTTAAATATGACAGTGCTTGGAGATGCTTGCTTCCTCTGGTCCAAAATGACTAACCATCATTATGTGAACTCTACTTTGTATTGAGAAGGTATGATGGTGCAATGGTTAATTCTGCTGTCTCGTTGATGCAGAGATCTGTACTTGATTCCAAGCATTGTCAGTATGTTAATAGTTTGCACTGTTCCCTTGGTGTTTGCTGTAGGAGTGATTTTATCTTGTGATAGACCTGTGTCCTTTTTAGAATAATTTCTAGACTTTTTCTAATAATGTCAAGATCAGCTGTGCTTGTGCAGTGATTTAGTAATAAAAAATGATCTCAAGTAAAAAAAATTGCTTTAAGGAGAAATGGCTTTAAGAACAATAAAAAATGGAAAGGCTATTGGACCTGGTGAGATACCAGCTGAAATACAGAAAAGTCTGGTTATGGTGGTTGGGGGGGGGGGGGTGCTACTATGGGATGTAATGATAAGATTTATGAACAGAAGAGAATGCTAGATGCATGGAAAGTGTGTTCACCCCTATTTAAAAAAAGAAAGGTGACATACAGGAGTGTGGAAAATGTATGCCCCATGCAATGAAAATTTGGGACAGAACATTAAAAAAAAACCTGAGAAAGGAAACAACAGACAGTGAATGACAGTTTGGTTTTATTCCTGGAAGAGGAAATAGTAATGCTATATTTGCTTTGAGGCAAGTAATGGAAAAGTACATGGGGAAGGACAAAGAACTGCATATAGCATTTCTAATGACAGGGTACTGCAGCAGGAGGTGTGGAAGTATATAATGGAAAAAGAGGCACCTGAGAAATATGTAAGGCTGGCAAAATATATCTATTACTGGAACTACAGAACTATGTGCTGGAACTACAGAAAACTTCCATGTGAAGTTAGACTCCACTAGGGATCATCCTTAAGCCCTTACATATTTGATCTTATAATGGATGTCCTAACAGAACAAGCACTTTGGGCCATGTCCTTTGCTGATGATACCATTGTAATTGTCTCTAACAGATAGGAGCAGCAATTAAACCTGTGGAGAGAAGCTATGGAAGATAGGGGTTTTAAGATTAGTAGAAAGAAGACAAACTATATCTGGTTTAAAAGAGAACTTCAAAAAGGAGGCATTCAGAGAGATTTAAAAGGGTAAACGAATTTAAACTTCTTGGTTCCTATGTGATAGCAGCTGGTAGATTAGATAAAGAGGCTACATCACAGAATCCTGGCAAGTTGGAACAACTGGAAAAAGCTTTCTGGTGTGTTATGTGATAAAAGGATAACTGTTAGGATGAAGAGATGTCTCTAAAAGACAATAGTCAGACCAGGGATAATCTATGGAGCTGAAACTTGGCTGCTGAATTGAACCCAAGAGACAAAGCTACACGTAGTGGAAATGAAAATGTTCAGGTGGATATGTGGAGTGATGGCAATGTTATGTGAAGAGATGACAAACATGTAGGCATGTAAAAGATGAGATTGGATGGTGAGGGAAGGGGAATTATTGGTAGACAAAAGCAGAGATGGATGTGTTTCACAAGAAAACTTCCCCAGGAGAGAGGATTAAATGGTAACAAATATGAAGATTACAGAGCGTGGAGATGTTTAGTGAAAAAGAGTGAGCCCCAAATGAAAATGGATGTAGCTGTACAAGAAGAAGAAGGCTTTTGTTTCAGTTAAAATTTAAGCATATGTTTCACTCTAAGAATATGAAAGTCCACATTCTACCATTAACTTTTTAGTCTCTGAGTTGTTTAATGTTATAACTACCAACAGATAATAAAAAGAATGAAGATATATACTATATTTAAAAACAAAGTATACAACAAAACATGAATAATAGTGACATACAGTATAACAAGATAATGAGTGCAGTATCTGCTATGAGTGCTTTTTGCATTATTTTCTTTCATTTTGAAACAAAGGGAACTTTTTAAATTCACGTATGAGCCCAGTTAATCATTTTGAATGTAACCATAGTACCATTTCATTTTAAACAGATTCCCCCATTTTGAACGGACATTGCTTTGGTGCAATGACAGTGTGCTGTGAGATTTGTCCTTGTAGTTGGACAAAGAACAAGAGAAGAAATGGGCTTATTTTGTAACAGGAGGATTTATTAAACCAAAACACTGTAATAATCTGTTGTCAGAAAGCAGAATCAAAATAAGTCAAAAGATTTATTTACAAAGAATATGCAAGCAAAGGTTTGCCATAGCCACAATCTTGGATGACCAAGAAGTGCATAAAACTAAACTTTCTATCATCGTGCTGTGCATTTCTGGTAGCCCTCACATAAGAATGCTATGGCAACTGCCAACAAAACATTGCTCTAATTGGTGGTACACATGTGTCATGAATTATTTTGAAGTCCATTAAAGTGAAACTGAAATTAATAATAAATAAAGGAACTGGATTCCTTGATGTCAGTCAGTCATTATCCAACCCGCTATATCCTAACACAGGGTCACGAGGGTCTGCTGGAGCCAATCCCAGCCAACACAGGGAGCAAGGCAGGAACAAATCCCAGGCAGGGCATCAGCCCACCACAGGGCACACACACACACGGGACAATTTAGTATCGGCAATGCACCTAACCAGCATGTCTTTGGACTGTGGGAGGAAACCAGAGCACGCAGAGGAAACCCATACAGACATGGGGAGAACATGCAAACCACACACAGGGAGGACCTGGGAAGCGAACCCAGGTCTCCTTACTGCGAGGCAGCAGCGCTACCACTGTGCCACCCGATTCCTTGATGTTCAAAACCCAATTCTATATATAAAAATTTCAGATAAAGGCAAAGAAAATCTTAAGAAAAAATTAAACAATAATCCAAATCATAACAGGGTTAGGTACATGGTTGATTGTACTTTTGGTTCTGACCTTTGCTCTGTTTAACAATGATGTTTAACAATCCATCCTTTTCTTGCAGTCTACTTGATAATTCGGCCAGTGTCGGTACAATATCATGTAACTATCATGGGACAATCAGTTGGACTTCATACTGTAAAATAAAAACAAAGTTTGACAATATCCCAAGATCTGGGGTTACACTCATATCTGTGTTTATTGTTGAAGAAGCAGGCTACATATAGCTTCATACTAAAAACAACAACATTATTTATTTCTATAGTGCATTTCCATGCAAAGGATGTAGCTTTACAAGATGTACAGATGTTTTATACTGCAGCCCTTTTCTCTGGGTCTCCCTCATGGACAGTCATTTTTTGCTACTAAACTACTTTAGTTTTCCTGGGGAGCTCCTTTCTACTGTGCAGGTGTGCTGTTTGGATTTAACAATATGAGTCTTTTGAGATTGCAGTTATGAAAGAAAAGACATCTTGAAATGTTGGTTGATACTATGTCCCTTTCTGTGTTTACTCAAAAACACTTTGTCTATGAGCTGATTGAGGATTGTATTAAATGTTATACTCAACAGAAAGAAAGTTAAGCGATTTAATTTTTGCAATTTGATTTAGTTTTTAGGAAAAGTTTCAGAAATGAATGATGTTGATGCTAAAAAAACTATTTGCATGTATCTCATCTAAAGTATGAGATAAAAAATCATTTATTTAAAATTAATTGTTCTGATATTTCTTAGAATGTGTTCCTAACTGGGTGTCTTTTGGCAAATTGTTTTTATTTTGACTATGGCATAGTATAACTGTCATTATTGAATTTGACTTAGAGTCTTGTTGATGATCTGAATGAATTTTCACATCATTGACCACCTTTTCATATCTCTTTAGAGGATATGCATGGTAATATCCATGTTTTACCTTTTAAAGATTCAACATTATTCATCTGTGGACAGAGGATAAAAGCACAAAGAGCTGTTGGCTGAGAAGATGGTCTGTTAGGTCAGAAAGCCCGATGCATGGTTAGGGCTTGGAGGTGTCGTCTGTAGGGTTATAGTTTTAAGTCAGTGTGTTGAAAAATGATCACATTACCATGTACAATACATATTTTCCTTAAAGATTACTTGCACAAATGGTAAAATTGAGAACATTTAATGATAAATGTTGACATGGTATACAGTAATATGTACTTTACTGACTAATATTTTCAACTATATAAACATACTTATAGAACTGGCCATGAGGTTATTATGCACTGTCACACAGTGAATTAAAAAGTCTGATAGGAACTTGTACAGCATGTTTATTATTATTTCAAATTAACCAAGATTTATTGGGTGACACTAAGTTTTAAAGTCAAAGTTAATTTTTACATGTTTAAACTCAGTACAACCAAACAGGACAAAATGTCTGACCTGATACAGTGTGGTACATTCTGCTAAAGAGGTAGAAGTTCAACCCTGTCAGTCTGAATGATGTAAATTATACAACACTTTTCTGAAATACGCAATCACTGGCTAGGAGAATGGTGGTTAAGAGTAAATTTGAGCTATAGGAGTAAGATTGCAGCTACTAACAGTTTGAAATCCTTGTTTTCACAAGTGGGAGTTTATAAATTATGGGCTGAGAGTAAATTAGATGTTGGGGATAAGATTCTTGCTAAGAGATTTAATGTTGCTGAAGCACATTTGCTGTTCCTAATTATAGCAGGTTACCACAGGGAATTGTGAGTTTTTCACAAGAAAGATTTGCTCTCTTTGAAGCACACAGATTTAGGGATTTAAAGTGGAAACACATTTTTAATTCTGTATAATTTCATTGGGCAATCAGAATATCTTTAAAATAAATTAAAACAATACTAAAAATCATAAGAAAGCCTGCTTAATATAAGATTGTCACCTATTGTTTAAAATCAGCAATATATGCTTGTGTTTATATTGTAGAACTCTAAAAGTTGTTCAGCTCTTCAAAAAAAAGTAAGAAGCTTATCTTAGACATGCATTTTTTGCTTGTCTAATGCATTTGATCTTGTCTTAACTGAGAAAATCAGCCAGCCATCGATTTATCAGACCCACCTTTGACATTCGCAATGTGCCACAGGTAGTAATGAGTAAAACAATTTGTGGAATTGAATTCATAGTGAACTTAAGAGTTTCATTTTCACAAAAAAATTTTTTTTTTTGCCAAAGAAATTGTGTTTCTCAGTGTAAGGGATGGCTAGAAGATCAACCTTGCAGGGACGCCCCGAGAATGGAAGGATGGGGGAAGGCAGGTACTTTTGGAAACTGCCTCCCCCAAGACACTCTATGATAGCTCCCTTGGAGTATAGTGGTGCCCAGGGCATCCTGGGACTTGGAGTTTACTATCTCAGCCCTGTTGACTGCTGAAGACCCAGAAAGCGAACCAGAGTCCGGTGGAAGTGGACAAAGCTTGCTGGGAGGTGTGGAGGAGAAAATAGAGAGAGAATTATTGTGTATTGTGTTCATTTAATTGCTTATTGTGGCTGTGGTGCTTGGGGAGCACTGTTGAAGGAGAAGAAAATATTTAAAAATCTTTTGGTGCTTTTACCTAGTGTCCTGAGTGTCTGTCTGTTGGGTTTAAAGGGGCAACAATGCCACCTAGCGTTCACATCAGCCAGTGACAATCTATGTGCACAAGCACAGCCCAATTTATTCTGGTGTGGGGTGTTTAAGATGGTGAGGCTGCAACCTACAAGCACTTCTCAGTTGTTAAAATCCATTGGCATGGGTGTGTAGCCGCTGGTGAGTCTCCACAAGGATCCTGGGTTGGATCAACTTACAGAGTTGGGGACAGTAATTGAGTGAGCGCAGCTGGTGCAACCCATCACTTGAAACGAGTAATGCAAAATTATTGGCAATCCGATAAGAGCATGTAGAACTGCGTGGAAGGACCCGTGGCAGTTGGCGACTGAGAAAGAAAACAGCAATTCTGTCTTTAAATAGCTTTTAGGGAGCAATATTTCTTGCTTTCCATACCTAACAACTTTAAAAATCCAAGATAACTAATTTTAGTGATTTTCACATTTCACAGTTGTGCAATCTCCATGCAAAAAAATTTTAGGAGCAATTTTACTAAACTGTATGTGAGCTCTGCTGTTTTGATTCTCAGTACCCACAAGCTGTCCAAGTAACATCAAGCTCAAAAGCAGTAACCAGACCTGGATGGAATGCCAGTCCATCTCAGAGTAAAATAACACACATTTCCGCACTTGGTCATAAAGCATTACTCTACAGTTACAAATTGACCTAACACAACCTTTGTGAAGAAATAATGAAACCAAAAGAAAGACCAATACAGATTCATGAAGAATGCAAACTCCACAGACAAACTGAATTGGGCAAGGAACTGCACCCATTATCACCGCAGTGGTGACAGAAGAGCTAACCACTGCACCACTCTGACATTCAAGAGAAAAATATCTCATTTAAAATGAAATCTTAGAGCACATTGCTGGACAACATTTTTTCTTTTTTCTTTTTTCTTAAAAAGTCCAAAAGTGGAACTTCTTCCTTGGGAAAAAGGGTTCTAGAGCAATTTGTTTGTTTCTTGCTGTTGAAACTGTTACATCCAAATATTCACTTCCGCATTTACAATGATGATAGCTGCAAAATTCTTTGTGGAGAATTAAAGTAAATATTGTCATGTTCATCACTGCACCCAAGGTTTATCTGCCATTCATGAAATTATTTTCAGTGTCAAACATGGCAGAGCTATCCAGGCAACTGTAAATTTATCATCATACAAAGAGTAAATCAAAATTTATATTATCAACGGAGCATGGAAGCATTTACTGGAACTGCATTACATTTTAGAGCTGTAAAGTTTGAGTTACCTTTTTGTTGACAGGTGGCTTTCTGCAGAATGTTCATGTGCTAAAAGTAATTTTTGAAGTAATGATGATAGTGTGCATTGTGTTATTTTAATGTGCTTCTTGATGATTTGCAGTTTTAGGTGCTACATCAATAAGGCATCATTTTCCTTTTACTGGGTTTTAAATACTATCATAGGAATGAATATACCTTCTCAGCCAGCAAGTGTAACTGAATTGTAACTGAACACACACTAAAATCTAAAAAACAAATGTTTGAGTGGATTTTGAATCTGCTGTAGTTTGTAAAAATGTTACCTGGCTTAAGAACAGGACATCATTAGAAACAAATATGTACATCAAGACCTTGACACTTAACAGACATACTGGTTAGGAGCTAAGTTAGAGTGTTCAGCACAAAAATAATTTATGCACTATTAAAAAATAATGAGACAAGGACCAGAAGATTGATTACACAAGAGGGACAGGCTGAATTAAAGTGAAAAGCATAAGCAAAAAATGCTTTAAAGAGAAGCAGAATAATATCAAAACCAAAACGCTAAACAAAATCAAAAATAAGGTTTGGCTGGTTTTACATGCTTAAGCTGTGATCCAACATTTATTTTAATATTTGTAGCAGCTGTACTGTTCCTTACTCTGTGTAACTCCTTTGTCTGTTTTAAAAGAAAATCATTGTCTGCAAATGATATTACACAGATCATTTCCAAAAAAAAGAAAAGCTTCATTATCAACAGTCATATGGTGTCACTTGGGCTTCAACCAGTAATTGTTTGTAATCCCTTCCAGGAAAATTCAAGAGTACACAGTGTAAGGTGCAAACACGTACAGTTTCATCCCAAACTAGTAACTGCCTACACTTCCAAGGACTGGCAAGTCATGATTCACGGTGCATGAAAATTATAAAGATCATTAATTAAGTAAACTGACATACTTTGAAAATCGAAAAAGATTTTCAGAAAGCTGGTATTGGATTTAATTTTGTGAGATCTGGTATGACAAGATTAATTAACAAATTGGAGAATTTGCCTTTGCCTATTGTAATTCTAACATGACCTTGTTGTAATTAACATGGTGCTCAAATTATTGCAATGCAGGTAGAAAAAGTATTTTAATGTGATATCGGGAAAGAAGGACTGAAAAATTGGTTTTCATAACTTTAGGGCGCTCTTCTGTCTGATTATGCCTAGTCTTGGAGCATTGGTAGTGGGCTAGTGAGCAAGTAAGATCCACAGAAGGCTTCTATTTTAGATCTGTCCAAGGGGTTCATGAATCAAACCCAGGATCCTGGGGCCTGATGCATAAACAGTGCATACATGCAAAAATGTTGCGTACTCCCTTTTCCACGCTCACATCGCAATGTATAAAAACTAAACTTGGCGTAAAGCCATGCACATTTTCACACTAGCTCAAACTCTGGCGTACGCAAGTTCTCCACTTTGTTTTGCAAACTGGCGATACCCAGCGTCAAAGCAGTGCTGTTGTTCCAGTGTGGTTACTCTTTCTTTTTTTAGATCAACATCCCTGACGCGGCTTTATCAAATACACTGAAATTAACCGCATATTGTTTATTAGTTTAAGGCAATGATTGCAATTAACTTGTGACAATATAATGGTCCACGGAATGGCCAAACTATTCCAAATACCATAGTTGCTTTAGCGTTGTTCCTCTCACTGCATCACTCAGAGTATTTTATCCCACTGTATCTGAGTGTGGAATCACAGCTCTCAAGTAACTGATCAGAAAGAGAATTGTCAGTATACAGCATCCAGCACACACTGCCTCAGCCATGTGCTATTTGAACTGCCCCTATACAGCAAACTCTTCAAAGCCTTTCCTGGAGGGACCTTGCGATTTAGAAACAGTTTCAGCCCAAGAGCTCTAAATGCACTTAATCAGTTCATCAAATGCTCCTTATAGAACTGTTTGTACCTATAAGTACAATTACATCACTGTAAACTTGCGATAGTTATAATATTGCATAACCTGAACCACTTTATAAAGCGTGTATTTACATATGATGATATTATTTTTAAGATGAAATGCAGCAAAATATGTTTATTACATTATACAGATAAAATTTTAACATAATTTAAATAATCTATATTGTTAATAATTAAACATGTGAGGACATGGTGTTGCAGCGCTAGTGACGAGCTGGCACCCCGTTCAGGGATTGTTCCTGACTTGCTCTGTATTCTTGCTGGGGCTGGCGAAACACTGGGTGGATAGATAGATAGAATAATTAAGCATGAACTATGAAGATATTTCAATGTTCCTTAAAAGTTTTGAAGAATCAGCATTACAGATGCCTTACAGATGGCTTGACATCTACAGAGCTGATTGTGTGGCGGTTGGGTACTTGGAGAAAGAAAAGGAAGGACAGGAATAGGAGGTTAGTACGTTTGAAAGAGACAGTACTGCTGCAATAAATTGTTTCATCGAAGGTCGCACAGGGCGCAGCAAGCATCTTGCATGAGGCAGGAACAATCTCTGGACCGGGCGCCAGCTTGTCACTACCACTGCGCCACCGTGTTCCCTTGTTTAATAACATGCTTTAATTCCTATCATCATGAAAATTATATCAAGTATACATCTCAGTATTTAATTTATTCATCCATCCATCCATCCATCCATCCATCCATCCATCCATCCATCCATTTTCCAACCCGCTGAATCCGAACACAGGGTCACGGGGGGTCTGCTGGAGCCAATCCCAGCCAACACAGGGCACAAGGCAGGAACCAATCCCGGGCAGGGTGCCAACCCACCACAGTTAATTTATTCAGAGAGCTGTAATATCATGAATGTAATGGATTCTGTGTCCTGTCGGAGGAAGAGAAAGCTCGTTTAAGAAGCATGTAGTGATTCAAACACATAGAGCACATAGAAGAATACATACAATACAAATCATTTAACGTGCTACTTTAGTTACGATGGTATTTGAGAAACTAGTAAATTAAACAATTTTAACATGAAGTTTATGATGTTCTACTTTAATGACAAAATAAACTATGTGATAAAAGTGGGAATTTTGAGATTAAAGTTGACATTTCAAGCTTTTTTTGACACTATGTGCCTATTTTTTTTCTTTTCTCTGTACCCTAATAAGCTTCCATATGACTCTCAGATGGTGGGCCACGACTCGCCTTTTCATGGCGACTTTGATATCTGACAACTTCTTTTTTATTTCGGGCACTGTGCAACTTTGTGAACTTGAACTTTCGAGTTTCTCTGCCACTCTATGTCACTTGATCAACTTCCTTTTGTTGTTTATACCACTGTTTAAACCAACAAATAGTACGTTTTTCCTCGCCTCCACTTGGTATTCGCTGAAATTCTTCTATTTACCCTGTGATTTTGCCATTGTCTTTTCACAGAACACTGCGCTTAAGGGCTATTTATATTGATTTGCATATTCAAAGGAGGAGTTGGGGAGTGGCGGCAAGCGTGTGCACATGTGTTTCTTTTTACACTGACCGGGATTTATGTAGCAGAAGAACATGGAAGTTGGCGTACACATATTTTCATGCATTGGGATTTTTTTGTGTGTATACACATTTCTGCTTTTCTCCATACGCCATGTTTTAGTGTGAATTAATATGCACAGCGTTATGTATGAGGCCCCTGGAGTTTTGAAGATGCAGCTCTACTTACTCTGTCTCTGTGCTGTCCATGTATTTTTCTTTGGTTCTTTTCATATACAGTGTCTTGCTGGATGACATGTCTTGTTTTGTACAGAGAAATATTTTTCGTTTAGAATTTTTAATGTTTATAATAATAAACCGATAATTTCTTTTAGTTCCTGAATTTTATTTAAAGTTAACTGAATTCTTGATTCCATTTTCAATATAAAAAATATCCTAAGTGAATGTCATGTAATTTGCATTAGTAGACATTACCATAAGAGGAGTAAGACAAGATCAATCAGAAATGTAATGTAACTAAAGAAAACTGAGATCCAAATCAAGTATACTATAACATGTATACCGCCATCATTAATAGTGAGAAAAAGTGTCGGTTAACAAAACCTTTGAAAATGAAACTCCTTCATAACGAGCTTTACCTTAAACATGCTATGCTGCATGCAGAAGTTCTGTGGTAGTCATTGTGGAACCTCCATGCAATGAATAGTTATTTTCAGATGTTGATATTGTACAGCATAATATTATTATACATGAATGCTTAGATTATTTTGTGCATATTTATGTCTTTTCATATTTTAATAAAGTAGTACATAAAATTTGTCAAGTACAGTATGTCAAGCAATACCTTTAGAAACTAAAATGCAGGTTTTAAAAAGGGTAGAAAATGGAGAAAATCAAAATCATTGGGGTTAATACATGGCCATGAAAGGGCCCAGAGCAAGGGAGGAAGAGGGGGCGTGAATAGAAAGCTTTTATCTGCAAGCATTTAGGAGGCATTCTCCTGGGCTAATATCCATTGGACTTGGTGCATCATCTACTCATGAGTACTGTATTCTTTAGGATCCTGGCTTAAATCGGCTCATATAGTTGGGATAAGAGAGCCAGCTGGTGTTGCCTCTGGCCCCAAGTTAGCAGTGTGTGACAGTGCTGGCAGCGTGAATGTGCTGGTAGTAGATGAGGCAGATGAGATCGTGTGAAGCTGGATGGAAGGAGCAATGGAATATTGGTGTTGTTGTTCAGCTAAAATATGAGACAGCAGATGGCACGGAATCCGCTACCTGTGGTGCCCCATGCAATAGTTGCACAGTTTGAAACTTCGGGCACCTGGAGCTTTAACCAAATGACCATGGGCTGGGAGAATAGAGACACAGACAATGATGACTGTTCCAAAAACAGAATTCTGGTTTATTCCAGAAGTGCCAATAACTATTTACAGTAATGTCTTGCAACTATATACAGTTCAAAGTAAGAAGATTGACAAAAACAAGAATAATAAGTGCAGATGCTCTATAAAATGAGTACAGTGACTGCAAAGCAAAAACTAATGAGAAAAAAATCCAACAAAAATAAACACAAAGCCTCTTCTTCCTCTTTCTTCTTCTTCAGACAGTTCACAAAGGACGGCCAGAAAAAAAATCAAAAGCAATAAGTGAATAAATTATGCACAGAGACAATGATGAAAAAGGGAGCACCCACAAAAACAGATTACTTCCAACCAAAAAGTATATGGAAATTGGATGTAAGCTGTCCTCACTAATATATACAAACCCTACATGCTTTTTTCTCTGCTCTACCAGCTCAGCAAAAAAAAAAGTATCTACAAGCCTGAAGACCAGTCAAAAGACAACACCTGGTAGTTTTATTCCGCAAGTGCGTTTGCCTAGCTTAGTGGTTTCCAAAGTGGGGGTCGCAATAAAGAGCCTGGGGGGTTATACATGATTTATAAAAATAAAATGTCGACTTCTGTCGACAGGTCTGGTTGAGGACGAATGTTGACTTGGGAGATAATTACCTATAAACATCAAAAAAAGACTCACTATTAGGGTAAAGGTAGACTCTCTCTGCTTGGACTAATTTTGACTCATTGACTTGATGTCTAATCCCTCCTTGTGAGTGAGTAGCAAAGAGTAAACAATGGCAACAGCATCTGGAAAGAGAGCAAAGCAAATGTGCAAAACAAAATACTCGGTTGTCAATGTTTTACGTATTATCACTGAGGTGGATTCTGATTTGTCAGATTTTGGTGCAAGTGATCAAGATCAAAAATGAAACTGAGGTACCGATATCAGCAGATCGGTCCCCAGCTGATCGCTATGGTGAACAGATTTGTGTAGCTGACACCCCAACAGCAACATTCACCTGGGAGGACCATAACTTACGATGACAAGAGGTACAAACCAGATTGCGTCTCCTTGCAATCACCAACGCCCATCTCTGCAGTGCTACCAAAGTCAGAAAAATCTGTGGATTTGTCCATCTGTAATGAGGTGTATTTGTACTTCTTAATATTTTCAAGAACTTGTATTTGAATATCTTCTGCCATATCATTTATTTTTCTTTGGCTCGTATTATTGGAGAGAGGCATTGTCAGCCTCTTTTTCACCAACCATTATTTGCACATATCAACAGCTGTGTGTAAAATCAGATTTTCAGCAATTTTATGTGGATTATTGTGTTTTGTAATGTGAAATGCAACTCAATAAATTGCTAGTAATGCTTTTTCATTAGTGGTGGTTGTCAAAGTAAAAATGGCTTGCTCCTTGAGCAGATAATTGAGCTTTCTTTTAAAGAGTTCCACAGTCTTGTCTTTTTTGTCTGGATGTTTGATATTTAAATGTCGAAGTAGCTTTGACGGCTTCTTAATTTCTTTTGACAACACTTCTCGACAAACTACACACTTGTTTTATTGGAGATAACAGAGAAAAGCCAAGCAAAATATACATTCATAATGGCTAACACAGTACAACACCCTAGTACTTGGAGATAACAGTAAAACCATATTTGAGAAATTCTTCGCTGTACAATCTTTTTTTGCCTGACGTTCCAAAGATGTGTTTAAAATGTATCCATCTTTAACAAAATGGATATAGCTTGTACTTATTGTTGAATATTTGATATTGCACTCATCACTCACCAGCACGGCGGACATCTTCGAAATGATGTCTTATCGCGCTTTGCTGCTTATATAAATAAAGATGAATTGAAATTTCCAGAAGACACCAGTGCCATCGAGCAACAATGCAGCGATTAAACATAATCAGCATGCACTTTCTCAAATGTAGTGGAAAGTCCAAGAAACACGAAGAACAAAGGCAAATTGCACCACTGGGTAACAGATGGCACCAGTATTTCTATTATTTGATAACTATTTTACTGCTGGTCAACTGCTGTTTGTTTAAGAATGTGGTTGAGCATGTTAGTGGGAGGTTGCAAACAAAATTCTCTCCGATGATCTCTGAGCCATGGTTAAATTCCAAAGGGACATCAGGGACTGCAATGTTCTTTGTTTGACTGAAACATGGCTTTCGCCTGCAATACCAGACTGAGCAGTAATCTGAGTATTTCTCTGTCTTTTGGATGGACAGAATGGCTGAATCCTGTAAAGTAAAATGTGGAGGTGAATGTTTAATGATAAACAATAAATGGTGCGATCCCAGAAACATCTTAACTCTTTCGCACTCCTGCTCTGCTGATCTGGAACATCTGATGCTCATCTGCCGCACTCATTACTTGCTGCATGAGTTTTCTGCTATTATCATCACCTCTGTCTATATAAACCCTCAGGCTAACGTAGATTAGACTTTGTCTAAACTCCACAATGTGCTTAGCACTCAGACGTAGCGTTTATTGTGGCGGAGGACTTTAACAAAGCTAACTCCATTAGCATGTCATTCATTAGCATTTATTAGCACGTTGCATGACCAAGCACAGGGGGAAATACACTGGATCATTGTTACATTCAGTCTAAGTCAGGCTACAACGCTCTTTCAAAACCGGCATTCAGGAGGTTGGACCACGCCGCCATTTTCCTTCTACTGGAGTACAAACAACATATCATAAGAGAGATTCCAGTAACGAGAGAGATCAAATGCTTGAGTGCCCAATCAGAAGCCATGCTACAGGATGTGTTTGATGATGTGGACTAGGACGTACTCCGGTCGAGCTCTAACACCGTCAATGAGTTTTTCACCTGTCAGCTTTGTTGCTATGCTGGTGGAGTCCATCCTTCCAACAAAACAATCCAGTGTTTCCCCAGTCAGAAACCACAGGTTGGCAAAACTGTCCAGGATACGGTGAACATGCGCACTGTGGCTTACAATGTGGGATTGCAGACTAGAGACTACGGTGAATATAAAGTAGCCTGCGACTGTCAAAGGAGGGCTGTGAAGAAGGCAAAGCCATGATACAAGGAGAATGTGGAGTCTAACTTTTGTTCTAAGTGGGGGACAGCAGACGAATTTGGCAGGGACTACAGACCATTATGGAGTTTAGAGTTAAATCCACTGTGTGTGTTGACTCTTCTCTGGCTGACGATCTGAGCACTTTATATGCGCAGTTTGAAATTAACAGAGCCAGCACTGACTTGTTGGCCATAGAGGATAATACAATGCACACTAGTACCTCTCAGAACAGTGAAGTTGTGATCTTTGTTTCAGAGTGCAATGTTCTTAGAGCTCTGAGGCGTGTGAACTGCCAGGAACCACTAGGTCCGGATGGAATCTCAGAGCGCATTCTTAAATCATGTGCCATTCAGCTAGCTGGAGTGTTTACATCCATCCTTTAGCTAATCTGTGTTTCCCACCTGTTTTAACAAAATCTTGTATTGTACTCATACCAAAGAGCAATAAACCCATGTGCCTTAATGATCAGCACTCACGTCTCTTGTCATGAAGTGCTTTGAGGGAATTATTAAACACTCTATCTGCTCTTTTCTTCCAAGGGACTTTGATCCACTCCAGTTTGCATAGTGTACAAACAGGTCTACAGATAATGTCATCTCAAATACTGTATTCTACACACCTCCTTGTCCCATGTAGACAACAATAAGGGGAATTATGTAAAATTGTTGTTTACAGACTAGAGCTTGGCATTTAACACCGCTGTACCCCTCTTATTGGCCACAAAGCTTAAAGACCTGGGTCTGAAACCCCCCCTATGTGACTGGATGCTGAATTTTCTAACAAGCAAGCCTCAAGTGGTGAGAACAGTTAACTGCTCTTACACAGGAGTTCCACAAGGTTGTATACCGAGTCCCCTGATGTACTTCCTTTACACACACAATTGAATGGCCAAGCACAGCTAAACACCATTGTTAAGTTTGCTGATAACACAGTGGTGTTAGGACTCATTTTCAACAATGACAAAGAGGCCTATCTGGATGAAGTAGAGAATCTGGCAGTATGGTGCCAGGCTCATAACATCTCACTGAATGTCAGCAAGACCGAATAGCTAGTGGTGGACTTTAGGCAGAAGTAGAAGTAAATCTACAGTCCCACCAGTATAAATGTTGTTCCTGTTGAGAGAGTGAGTGGATTCAAGTACCTGGGTGTTTATATCAGCAGAGGACCTGACATGGACCCACCACACACAAACTCAGGTCAGGAAGGCAAGACAGTGCCTTTATCACCTGAGGTGGCTGAGGAAATTCAAGGTCTCACAAATTATTTTGAAAACTTTTTACATCAGCATGTACATTTACATTTAATCCCCTTGGGATTAATAAAGTATCTATCTATCTATCTATCTATCTATCTATCTATCTATCTATCTATCTATCTATCTATCTATCTATCTATCTATCTATCTATCTATCTATCTATCTATCTATCTATCTATCTATCTATCTATCTATCATAGAGAGAATACTAACACAGAGGTGCACATCATGATTTGGGAATTGCTCAGTCCAAGATCACAAAGCCCTGCAGAGAGTGGTGCATTCCCAGGTGCGCATCTTAAGGTTGGCACTGCCCTCTCTGCAGGACATCTACACCAAGTGCTGTTGGACCAGGGTAATTATAATAATTATGGGCTCTACCCACCCCAGCAACAGACTGTTCAGCCTGCTCTGCTAAGGCAAGCGGCTGTACAGCTTAATGGCAAAGACAGAGAGACACTCAAGAGGAGCTTTTACCCTCAGGCCATCAGAGTCCAGAAATCTGACATGCCAACAAACATTCGGATCTAATACTCACTTCAACTTTCTGTACAGCCACTTTATACTTTTTACTGTTGCAGATTTAAGATTTAACTTAATTTTAACCTGGATTTATTTAATTTAGTTAATTTTAGCTAATTTAATTTAGTTCATTTTTTAAAATCATTTTCTTATTTTTGTTATTCATTCTACTGTGTGTTTGCTTTTGTTTTGCACAACCTTGGTGCAGACCAGCCTTTCATTGCACTACACGTTGTACCTGTATAACTGTGTGTGTGATGAATAAAATTCTTGAATCTTATAACATACTAAAGTCCTGGCAGGCATTTACTTTATTAACTGAGATAGCTGAAATAACAAATATATTTCACAGCAAATCGAGTGTTTTCCTTCAGAAGGACAGAAAAACTATTCAAAATTTTTGGACCAAGAAATATAATTAAGGGAAAATCACTACGTTAACAAAAGTCTTTTGCTGACAGTTTATATTCAGTCAAGTGTATAAGACATTTCATTTCAAAATGAATTGCATTCTATAATTTATTCCATTCAATTGTTATAAAAGTGAATATTGCCAACAGCTGTGCAGCATATACATTTCCTTTACTTTTTTAGCATATAGATTTTTTAAAAAATCCTTTGTATATGAAATCAATTAAATGTGTCACTCAAATGTGGCATTTCTTCTCTAAAACTTAGTTACATATTCATTAAAATTGATTAAAAGCTGGAGGAGGAAACAAACAACTATGCTGAATGTGTCAACTAGAAAAGTAGGTTATGTCAGAATTTTTTCCATCTGATATGTACTGTTTGCTATATAAATTTTTAAATCTTTTATATAACATCAAAAATTTTGAGAAAGATTTTTAAATAAACTATGATCCTATATTTAAAGAAGCTGGGTCCCCCTAGTATGGCTGGAAGAGACAGCTGGCCTGCTTATGCCTGAAATCCCTTAAAATTAATTTAATTTCTTTGTTTTGTTTTCATAAGATTTGGCCTACCCACCTCCCTGCCAGAGACTCATTGTTCACTGCCTTCCAAGTCCAAACTCCTAGATCACAGCCTAGATATGACCATTTAAAACCCACCAAGAGGTCATTTCTGGGGTCAGAGATCATACATAAACCATTGCAGCCGCCAGGAAATCTTGTATCCTGGAAGCTCCTTGGCACACTATAAAAGTGCTGTGGAACTTTCTGTTTCCACCTTGAGTGTACATTAGGTCACGTACTGCTTACAGGAATTTGGTGCATCCAGGCTGTCTGTAAAAGTCCTAGAATTGTGCAGGCTCTGCGTAATGTAAAGTGTTGTGTTCTTACTCTTAACTGACAATATAACTAAGCATTAATGGTGACAAACACTGGTGCATCAATTCAACAGACTTTTACTACAGAGTAGCAAGTTCTATAGGAAAGAAAAAATTATATTAATATCAAAGTGTGGAACACATCACGTATTGTATGAAACTCTGCACAGCCATAAAATAGTCACTGCATTCAATATGAATCATTAATAGCTATATGTTTAATGGTTTACATAAATGTAACACAAACTGCATACTGGCTGTGTGTCTACAGGAACCAGACAAATGGCTGTCTAACCAGCACACTACTCTTATTCTCTGTGGTATGTGGCTCCTACCACAGAATAGATAAAAATGTTTTTATCATTTTAAAAATCTCAGAGGATCTTTGTTTGTCTTTCTCAGTCAATCATATCATTTTTAAACCTGTTGTTAACTGATAAAGATGGGATATGGTCTGGCTACTTAATTTAGAATAAAGCAAACTTTTATAGACTTTTTATAGAATTTAAATGTAAACATAGAACAGATAACAATGAAACTTTTCTCAGATATTGTATTCTATTAGATGTGTAATAGAAAAACACACACACATATACATATATACATGTATTTATATATATATACTGTATATATATGTATATTTATATATATATATATATATATATATACTGTATATATATGTATATATATATATATATATATATATATATATATATATATATATATATATATATATATATATAACTTAGTCATTTATTGTGACAATCTGAAAAAACTGTGTTTCATTCTGTACATACACACTATATTCTCCATTTAACTTTTATAATATACTTTCTTCTTTATTATGATTAGTATTAACTCATAAAGCCTTCCATTTTTGCTGAATAATGATTGTCATTTTCTCAGTTTATTATTTATCTAGCCTTCATAAATCCATACAGTATACTTTATTTAGATTATACAGCTTTAGCTCTCTGCATAAAAATAATTTGGATCACTAAAATGGCCATTTAAAAAGTGTAATTTTTTTTTTTTCATTCTTGCAAGGTCTGTCTATCATGTTTAAGATGTATTGATTTTGCATTTCAATATCTGTCATGTTCCATTTCTTTCAGTTAGCAAGTCATGTGCCCTCCTCTTTCAATAAGCTAATAATGACAAAGGAAAACAGCTTGAAACCTGAACTATCAAAGTTCACGCTTAGGCTAGTGTCACTGCTATCCCATTGTGTGACCTTGAGACAGTCACACTATAAAATCCATCAACAGAGAAGTGAAATCAGTAATTGATTCTGCAAGCAGTGGGCAGTCTTGAAATTAAAGGGTTGCATCTACTGTTTTAAGCTCCCTGGATGAAATCCAGTTGCCAATACATTTAAACTTGCTGCCCTCAGATGTTATTTAGTTATCATCTTCTAGAGTAAATTGCTTTGAAATAGTAGGAGTTTGCACAGTGGTCATCACACACAATTGCAGGGACCCAAATTCACCTCATGGCCATGCTGGAGAATGTGTGGAGAGTGCAATTTGAGTCCATGTATCCATATGTGGAATTTCTCTGAGAACCCATGTTTGTCCCCACTTTCCTGAGAAATGAGTGTCCACTCTAATGAGGGTATTTCAGTGTAGATGTGTTGTGGTGAATTGATGTCCTGTCCAGGATTTCTTCATATCTTACCTGTATGCTCACTGCTGCCTTAAAAGAAGGTTTGCAATTTACATACTGCAGAAGGATGAAGAGATGAATATATGGTGCACAGAAAATTTCTGTTAGCTTCTAAATTGTTCTGTCAATCTTAAATTGTTACATTATGTATCCTGAACTCTATCTCAAAGCCATCTATTGTAATGGCAATAAAATAAACACCACCTGAAACTTTCTTTTCATTTCCTATAATGGAGCAGAGAAGGAGCATGAAGAAGAAAAGACTGTTAAATTGGTGTGCGCTACTATGTCATCCACCAAGCTGTCGCTTGATATCAATGCTATTGAGTCAAATCATGTCAATCTAAATCCAACAGCACTTCTTCTGATCCACCTATTTTATTAAAAGAATATGAGTAGCTGGAGCCCTGCACTTTTGGGCACAGAAGAGAAACCACGGTATGAAATAAACAATCAGAAAGGGCACAGCCCACATAAATGACATAAAAAATCCCCTGAAAGAATAATTAATATTGAAAACTAACAAAAGTAGCAGGTATTACAAAGGAATTTTTGTATACTGGGCTAAGGTAAGTAAGCAAATATTTACAATACTGTTCAAAGGTTGGGGGGTCACCCAGAAATTTTCATGTTTTCAATAGAAATCGATACCTTTTTTATCAAGATACCATGAAATTGATTTGAAAATACAGGAAAGGCATTATTAGTGTTTATAATGGCAATTACTGCTTGAAATGACTGATTTTTAATGTATTATTCACATATGGCTGCACAGTCCCATTTTCACCAACCATTCCTTCAGTGTCCTAATAGTAAACCCCCTTAGCTTATCCTTATGTGCTAAATAGTTATTTGAAATTTTTTTTTGTAATTGTATTAGCACCAGTGAAAACTGTTTTTCTGTTCACTTGGGTTGAAAAGTAGAGCCATTCCTAAAGTTCAGCTCAAAAATGGCCAAAATGAAACCTACTTCTCATGAAAAATGTCAGCCTATTTTTTTTTTTTTTGCAGAATAAAGGACATTTTTTCATGCAAGGTTTCATACAAAGGTGTCTATTGCTTTTTTGAGAGAAGAGAGAATGCCCAGATGCATAACTGCATAAGACCAAGGACATCAGAGTCTGCAGTTTGAGAAACAAAAGCCTAACATGTCCTCAGTTGTTTTCTTCACTTAAATACACACCAAATACCAGTGTCATCTGCAACAGAGAAAAAGCAACTCTGGGATGCTGAGCATAATACTCTTTTCCAGTGATCTTCTTTCCAATATCTGTATTCAATTTCGTTGTTCCTTTGTAAAAGTGACAATGACAATAAAGATCTATCTATCTATCTATCTATCTATCTATCTATCTATCTATCTATCTATCTATCTATCTATCTATCTATCTATCTATCTATCTATCTATCTATCTATTCTTTTGCCCATTTTAACCATTTCTTTGTATTTGCCAGTTTCACATAGATAGATAGATAGATAGATAGATAGATAGATAGATAGATAGATAGATAGATAGATAGATAGATAGATAGATAGATAGATAGATAGATAGATAGATAGATAGATAGATAGAGCAAACTTTATTTGTACCCATGGCTTTTTCTTTGTATCTCTGCCTTGAAGGCCAACATTCCAGGAATCACTGTACCTGTGTTCTTTGATGAAATCCTGCTTTGGCTGGCACAAAACTGTGCTCATGCTGATGTCCTCCATTTTCTGATGGCAATTGTAGTCTCCACATCATCACTGTTTTTTGAGTTGCCATCCTCCATTACATTCTGTCTTCCCAATATGCCATATAGCTTATTCTTTAAGGGCAGACCAACAATAAAGCATGTGCAAAATTTCATGAAAATCAGTTGGGCCATTTTGCATGATTGGAGAACAAACAAACATATTTCAATTTTATTTTATATAAATATATCATTTAAATTATTATAATTTCTGAGGTTTTTCCACGTGAAAGCACAGAAATTGATAAGGTAAAATTTTGATTATTTGCCACTGTACCTAAACAGCCTATCTTCCTTTTTGATGAAGACATGTGCACAACCCTAAAACAGTTAAGGATAAGCCCACCCAAATGACAAAACATAATGCTGTGTTTGCAGGCTATGGGAATTTATGAAGGTACCACTTGTGCCATATCACCTTCCCACTTTATATGAAAAATCAAGTTGCTGTTGATTTGCTACTCAATTCACTAAAAAAGAGAAAAAAAAAGTAATTATGGATTAGCTCAGATTTTTTAAAGGAAAATGAAAAACATACTAAACACATTGCGTCATTCAATATACAATGTGACCACAAAAATGCTATTTCTTACTGATCTGCGTATCATTTTATTTAATAATATTAAATGATGTGAGAGGTTAAAGTTATGTCACAGCTTAGCTAATTAAGCAGCATTGTGTTCTCCAAATGGACCCACTAGGAGCCATCACTGCTCAAATGTAATTTCCCACTAGAAAACTTGTATTTATAATCTGTCAAATAGCATGTGAATGCAGCAAATTTCACACCATAGTTAAAATGAAACCTTGGATTTGACATCAGCCTATTCCAGAACACAGTCACACACATTGATAGACATGCAGTGCCTGGCACATCTTTGGAAGACAAGACATCTAAAGTAAGTCCATGTGGACATGGGGAAACTGTATACTTACAATGACTACAAAAGTGTTGTGAGGCAGTAGGAGTGAGTACTGCGCCACTGTGCTACCCTTTATACATGTAATTGCTGTGTTTACACCTGTAGCATTCCCAGAAATGAGCTAACAAAATGTCTGTCTCCTCTGCTTATAACCTAAAGTGATAGAGCAGCCCCTGGTTATTAATGACGTCATGTTGCTTATGCTATCAGGCACATTTCATAAGCTGCTGAAAACATTTACATTTCAGTAGCACTATATGTTCTTACATTGACAAAACATTGATTCTATATAAGTCTGTGTTGTTTACCTAGTTCTTAATTCATGTTAATTTTTTTAATTTGAGATATGTTCAAAATAGCTAAATCCCTTGTGTGGACACATGTTCATTTCTTGTCAGTTGGCATGCTGTTTTGTTCCCTTTAGAATCAATGCTAGTTTAATTTAATATTTTTGTGCTGCTGTAGGCTCCAAAGGAGGAATGTTTTATGGCTGATTGTTATATTTTTAGAATCAATGTATATGAAGCCCCTAAAGGGTTTTCATTTACTGACTTAAACAGTTTTGCCTAATGCATATTAAATTGACGGCTAGACAGATGACTTAGCCTGCCTCATGACCAGGCTATCTGCCATCTGGACTCCTTCATAATAACAAATCCAATTCCTATTCAGACACCATGTAAATGCTGTGTGAGTAACTCTACCTTTACGGTTATCAGTGCACTGCTACATTATTGTATATAGTAAATTAGGGCCCACCCAAAAAAACAGCAGTAGAATCCAGTCCTTCCAATCAAAAATCACCATTCACTTCATTGACATTCGCTTATTTCTCTGTTATTTTAGATAGATAGATAGATAGATAGATAGATAGATAGATAGATAGATAGATAGATAGATAGATAGATAGATAGATAGATAGATACTTTATTGATCCCGAGGGAAATTTAAGTTGCATACATTATTTTTATCATAATTATTCATAGGAAGAACATAAATGTGTTATTGGGAATACAGCTGCTAAAAATTCTAAGAAAAATCACAATATCAACACAAAACGTCTATAGAAAGGAATCGGATGAATAATCACATCACGTGATATCCCATACAGTACATTTTTTAAATATACTTTCCTCTATATTCTAACCTTACTGTTTCAATTTTTATAATTTTTCTGCTACATTAATAATGTAAACAGTGCAAAAGATAAATGCCTGTTGTTTTGAAAGCTGAATATTTTTACATTATAAGTTGTTTGAAACATACATCCATAGAATGATTTGTTAGCTCATTTGTTCTCTGGGAGAGGTGGGCTTAAGTTTCTAAATTAGTGAACGGTTTTACTCTGATAGCATTTAGAAGACTAAACAAACATTTGCTGACATTTGTGAGATATTTGTTGAGCTAAAATGTTGCCTATTCACTCACTTTCTGCCACCTCAATAATAAGCTCAAAATCATAAAATTGCCATCTCTGACTTTATCTGAATCCTGTATTAAAAGTATTAAACTTTGCAGGATTCCTCTGGTGTAAGTATGTATTTTTTCTGTTTGGTGTTAGATGTTGGAATCTCTACACCCATCTTTTTTTGTGGCTAATATCTCCCAAGAAAGGATGTTTTCTTTTCTTTTGAATCGAGCTCTGGTTTCCTGCGAATGGAAGTAGGCCATTCTTTGATGAGCTTGCAAGTTGCTACTGTAGCTTCCTTAGACACACAGAATGTCTTCTTAATAATGAACCTCATAGGTCATCCTAAACTGTAAATGAATGTAATTATACAATGAAACTAACTACAAATATTATGTGTGTATCCATGAATAGTATATTCCAGGCTTTTATTAAAACAAGGGTAACTGTTTTGACAATGGTCAGACACATTGTATTTTAGAAGGTCCATAACTAATATTCAATGCTGGCAGCATATATTTTTTAAAACTGAAAACAAATTAATATTTTCTTTTACTGCAGGGTTATTAATTTTAGGAAATGTATCTTTTAAATGTACTGTAAAGGAGATATTTTTTGCAGAGCCAGATTACTAAGGTTTGAAAGCTTAATGGAGCAGGGTGGGCAGCACAATACTAGGCATTCACTGCTCTTTTAGGTGGGAGTATCCATTCATTGTAACAAAGAAAATTGTCCCTCAACAAATAATAGACTTATATGATGCCAGATCATCATATCTATCTCCATTAAGCTGAGGCAAATTAATTACAATTACAATTTTTTTGACTGCTATGATTCTTACTTGTGCTTTATCAACAACACCTTACTGTCTTAAAAAGCAAACATGTCTGCATACTTTGAAATCATAAAAGCACTTGACAGAGTAGTACTCACTAGACATTTGTGACTCAGATGGAGACATGTTGTGTATTGGATTAACATATTAGCTGTTAATCAGTTCATCTACAGTATATTTTATATGATGACATTAACAGTTGGGACCATCAAAATATACTTTACAGGTTTAACAAAATTATAAAATGTAACATTGTCAAACCCGCATAATCCAATTCAGGGCTGTCAGGGGCCAGAGCACTGGAAGCATGGCAGCAACACTGGGTACAAGGCAGGGCACCAGTCCATGGTTACTCACAGAGAGTCAGCTTAGAATTGCCAATCAGCCTAACCAGTGTATCTCTGGAGATGTAGAAGGAAAATAGAATACAACAACAACAGCAACATTTATTTATATAGC
Organism: Erpetoichthys calabaricus; assembly: GCF_900747795.2. Classification (NCBI taxonomy): domain Eukaryota; kingdom Metazoa; phylum Chordata; class Cladistia; order Polypteriformes; family Polypteridae; genus Erpetoichthys; species Erpetoichthys calabaricus. The sequence goes on from NC_041394.2 coordinate 201,122,465, forward strand.
ACATTTTCATACAAATGATACCCAGTAATACTTAGAAGAAAACTCACAAAAACACAAGGAGCATGTCCAAACTCCACAGCAATGACTAAGGGTGGAGTTCAAACCCAGGACACAGAATCTGTCAGGTACCATATGCTTCACTCTGCCACCCAAATGCTTCACTGTGCCACCCAAATAACAAAGCATTACAATAAAATTTAACAACTGAATAAGAATAAAGACAGAAGTGAACCAATTAAAAATACCACAAAGACAATGAAAGCATAACTTTAATTTTTTACTCCAAAGTGTCAGGATGAGGTATACAAATCCAGAATATCCTTGTTGTAAAATTACAAAATAGAGAATGCAGCAATTGTGACTGACATGAGGAGTTATACACAACAGCTACAGAAAAAACAATAGTTCAAAATAATCGAACTGGCTAAATTTAAAAGTGTTGAGTAAAGCCTTCAAGGCTATCAGATTTTGCTTATAGTGTACACAGGGGTCATGATATCTTGAATAGGAGGGACCCCTAAACTCTTATGTGAGGAAATGTCAATTAGAAAGCCATAGAGGACAGGGGCATCTTCAGTCTATGATTTGTATACTGGTACAGGTGGAGTGACCAAGACAGAAAGTTCTAGACTGCAGAAGCCCTGAAGCTATAGGAATTTTTGCCAAAAGTTGTACAACAGGGTTTTTTGAAGAGTTTGCATTAGAAGATTTCAACTGTCTGACAGGTTTGTATCATATTAGCAACCATTCTGGAGTACTTGGACAAACAGCTTTGTCTGTCAGTCAGTAATAATGACTTCAAGAGAAAGATAGCATAGATGAGCCAGCGGAGGGGTAATGTCATCACGGGACATTATGTGGATAAACACTTTGGATGCACCAGCATACTGAACCTGTTTTAACCTGTTAAAACCTCTTAAAAGAAGAATGTTAAATACTGAAGTAGAGAGGATAAATCATGAACTCAAATGTTACACAGATGATAAAATGGAAATGACTAATGGAGATGTGAAGATTAAAATGTCAGGCTACTTTTGAACATTATTCCAAGACCAGTATTATTGAAAGATGAAATTTTCTAAAATCAAAGTTTAATAAGGACAAAACTTCTTAAGTCATTCAAGTTATTCAGAAGTTAAGAGTAATGGTGCATACAATGGATTACACTATGAGCACAGTAATAAAAACTGAAAAATTCTTCCATACACAATACTGAAAAATCATCAGTTTCTAATGTTTTCATAGGTGGCAAAATGATACGTGTTTAGTCTTCCAAGAGCATGTCTACTCTTTTTTTTTGTAAGCCATAAATGCTCAAGTCTGTGATGAATGTTTACTTTGTAAATATTGGAGAGAATGGTTTGGTATCCTGACCAGGGCTGAGGAAGATTCCTTATCTGGCCAAGTCAATGTAATGGACAGACTGTCTCACTGATGCCCTAATTGGTATCTGGGATGAGCAATGCATGGACAATTCATCCCCCAGCACGAGAGGTCAGTGTTTCTCTGACTGACTCCCAAGTCAGACACTTGCAGGTTTGCTTATGAGTTGGGGTTTGGAGAGACAACCCTGTGGGATCCTTGGATTCTGCTAGAAGGCGATATGGAAAAGGAATTGTGGCTTCCTCAGGTTAACATCTCAGTCCCGGAAGCATTCCAGGGTTCAAGACAAAAGGGAGCAGTCTCATTGCAACAGGGAGCCTGAGATGGGTGAGAGTTAGATGATGCTTGAGGAGACGGAATCTATCAGGGTGTCATTTGATTATTGTTGGTGGATTAAAGCCAGTAAAGGTACTGCTGTTAATAAATAATTATCCTTCCATCCATCCTCTTCCGCTTATCCGAGGTCAGGTCGCGGGGGCAGCAGCTTGAGCAGAGATGCCCAGACTTCCCTCTCCCCGGCCACTTCCTCTAGCTCTTCCAGGAGAATCCCGAGGCGTTCCCAGGTCAGCCGGGAGACATAGTCCCTCCAGCGTGTCCTGGGTCTTCCCCGGGGCCACCTCCCGGTTGGACGTGCCCGGAACACCTCACCAGGGATGCGTCCAGGAGGCATCCTGATCAGATGCCTGAGCCACCTCATCTGACTCCTCTCGATGCAGAGGAGCAGCGGCTCTACTCTGAACCCCTCCCGGATGACTGAGCTTCTCACCCTATCTTTAAGGGAGAGCCCAGACACCCTGCGGAGGAAACTCATTTCAGCCGCTTGTATTCACGATCTTGTTCTTTCGGTCACTACCCATAGCTCATGACCATTGGTGAGGGTAGGAACATAGATCGACTGGTAAATTGAGAGCTTTGCCTTACAGCTCAGCTCCTTTTTCACCACGACAGACCGATGCAGAGCCTGCATCACTGTGGATGCGGCACCGATCCACCTGTCGATCTCACGCTCCATTCTTCCCTCACTCGTGAACAAGACCCCGAGATACTTGAACTCCTCCACTTGAGGCAGGATCTCGCTCCCAACCCTTTTCTGGCTGAGGACCATGGTCTCAGATTTGGGGGTGTTGATTCCCATCCCAGCCGCTTCACACTCAGCTGCAAACTGATCCAGAGAGAGCTGAAGATCACGGCCTGATGAAGCAAACAGGACAACATCATCTGCAAAAAGCAGTGACCCAATCCTGAGTCCACCAAACCGGACCCCCTCAACACCCTGGCTGTGCCTAGAAATTCTGTCCATAAAAGTTATGAACAGAATCGGTGACAAAGGGCAGCCCTGACGGAGTCCAACTCTCAATGAAAACAGGTTCGTCTTACTGCCGGCAATGCGGACCAAGCTCTGACACTGGTTGTACAGGGACCGAACAGCCCTTATCAGGGGGTCCAGTACCCCAAACTCCCGGAGCACCCCCCACAGGATTCCCAGAGGGACACGGTTGAACGCCTTTTCCAAGTCCACAAAACACATGTAGACTGGTTGGGCGAACTCCCATGCACCCTCCAGGACTCTGCTAAGGGTGAAGAGCTGGTCCACTGTTCCGCGACCAGGACAAAAACTACCCTGTTCCTCCTGAATCTGAGGTTCGACTATCCGACGGACCCTCCTCTCCACTGTCCCTGATGTCCATGCGATGTTGCAGAGACGTGTCAACCAAGACAGTCCTACAACATCCAGAGCCTTGAGGAACTCTGGGCGTATCTCATCCACCCCCGGGGCTCTACCACCAAGGAGTTTTTTGACCACCTCGGTGACCTCAGTCCCAGAGATGGGGGAGCCCACTTCCGAGTCCCCAGGCTCTGCTTCCTCATTGGAAGGCATGTTAGTGGGATTGAGGAGGTCTTCAAAGTACTCCCCCCACCGACCCACAACGTCCTGAGTCGAGGTCAGCAGCGCACCAACCCAACCATATACAGTGTTGACACTGCACTGCTTCCCCCTCCTGAGATGCCGGACGGTGGACCAGAATCTCCTCGAAGCCATCCGAAAGTCGTTCTCCATGGCCTCCCCAAACTCCTCCCATGCCTGAGTTTTTGCCTCAGCAACCACTGAAGCCGCATTCCGCTTGGCCTGCCGGTACCTATTAGCTGCCTCCAGAGTCTCGGCTACAGAAGCTGGCTTTTGGAAAGTGGAATGTCACCTCTCTGAAGGGGAAGGAGCCTGAGCTAGTGCGCGAAGTTGAGAGGTTCCGGCTAGATATAGTCGGGCTCACCTTGACGCACAGCTTGGACTCTGGAACCAATCTCCTTGAGAGGGGCTGGACTCTCTACCACTCTGGAGTTACCCCCGGTGAGAGGCTCCGAGCGGGTGTGGGCATAGTTATTGCCCCCTGACTTGGAGCCAGTACATTGGGGTTTACCCCGGTGGACGAGAGGGTAGCCTCCCTCCGCCTTCGGGTGGGGGGACGGGTCCTAACTGTTGTTTGTGCGCATGCACCGAAAAGCAGTTCAGCGTACCCACCCTTTTTGGAGTCCCTGGAGGGGGTGCTAGAGGGCATACTGTACCTTCTGGGGACTCCCTCGTACTGCTGGAAGACTTCAATGCTCATGTGGGCAATGACAGTGAGACCTGGAAGGGCGTGATTGGTAGGAATGGCCCCCCTGATCTGAACCTGAGTAGTGTTTTGTTATTGGACTTCTGCGCTCGTCACAGATTGTCCGTAACGAACACCATGTTCAAGCATAGGGGTGTTCATATGTGCACTTGGCACCAGGACACCCTAGGCCTCAGTTCGATGATCAACTTTATAGTCGTGTCGTCGGACTTGCGGCCACATGTCTTGGACATTCGGGTGATGTCATAAATAATTATTTCATTCAAATTGGAACTGCCTATGGATGAGTTGTGTCTGGTGCAGGAGCACTGAGGCGCCCAATGTGGTCACATCCTACACCTTCCATCTTTCCTTATCTTATATTCCAACCTGACATTTGTCAGCCACCATAGCACTTGTTTCTCACCAAGTGGTCTTTACAGATGGAGTCTTGGCTTAGCACACAGCATGTTTCTTATCCAGAAGGGCAAAGGTCAACTTCTCCACTGCCATATCTATTACTGGATGATCACAGCCCAATGTATTATGCTCTTCCGATGTGCACACACTTGATTTCATTAAAAAGTAGACATCAAAAGCTGAAAGCAAAGCAGAAAGAAAGAACATTTGAGGAAGTCATGAAACAGTAGACATATACTGTACATCTAGATATCTTTAAAGAAGAACTTCAGTGTGTTTGTTCTTTATGCACTGCTTTGATTTTCAAGCCGCAGACTTCAAATTTGGCACACAGGTACTTCTCACCATAAGATAGATTTTTGACATTTAAGTTAATCCAACATTAATTTCATCCTTTATGATGAGTCCTTCAGCTTACCTAATAGCAGATTGGTTGAAAATGAATGACAGTCTGACTGTGCTGGCTTGGGGGCTGATTGGGTGGCTGTGGTCTTAACAGGATGTCATCAAGGAAAGTAGGTACTTATAACGCAGATACCTCCGATCCTGTCAAATGATCCTCCCATTTCAAAAGGCTGCAATTCTCTTAGCCAAACATTACCTCACAAAATGCTTCTTTCACAAGCTACTCCATCCCATTTACTCAGATAAGTGCAAAGTAGAATTTACTTTGAAATAATACCTTAGGGCAATGCCAGGAAGTACCATTAGTATACAATAAAGCAGTAGTTTGGGCCGATATACACTGTATATTGGTTTTTACTATTTCCACAGTTGTGTTTGAATGATGGGTGGCACGGTGGCGCAGTGGGTAGCGCTGCTGCCTCGCAGTTGGGAGACCTGGGGACCTGGGTTCGCTTCCCAGGTCCTCCCTGCGTGGAGTTTGCATGTTCTCCCCGTGTCTGCGTGGGTTTCCTCCGGGCGCTCCGGTTTCCTCCCACAGTCCAAAGACATGCAGGTTAGGTGGATTGGTGATTCTAAATTGGCCCTAGTGTGTGGTGGGTGTGTTTGTGTGTGTCCTGCGGTGGGTTGGCACCCTGCCGGGATTGGTTCCTGCCTTGTGCCCTGTGTTGGCTGGGATTGGCTCCAGCAGACCCCCGTGACCCTGTGTTCAGATTCAGCGGGTTGGAAAATGGATGGATGGATGGATGGATGTTTGAATGATTGAATTGTGGTCATGTAATTCTCTAGGTTTTGTTTAATGCACAGGAAGTTATTTAAAGATATCTCAGTTAATTTAAAGATGTCCTTAATTGTAAAAGAGATAATTTAAGATTACTTGCTTCACATTTCCATTTGATGCCTTTAAATGACTAAAATGTTAACATATATCAGTTAATGTCAGTTAAGGAAATAAAATCAATTAAAACACATACAGATAATCTTAAAATAATTTGAAGACCACTGACTTGAAGATATCTTCACTGGGTTTGAGCATTTTAAAAGTAGTTTTCTATAGCATTAAATATTAAATGAATTTAATATAATTATATATAAATATAAATTGGCACAGTAGTAGCGCTGCTGCCTCGAAGTTAGGAGACCCGGGTTCACTTCCCGAGTCCTCCCTGCGTGGAGTTTGCATGTTCTCCCCGTGTCTGCATGGGTTTCCTCCGGGTGCTCCAGTCTCCTCCCACAGTCCAAAGACATGCAGGTTAGGTGCATTGGCGATTCTAAATTGTCCCTAGTGTGTGCTTGGTGTGTGGCTGTGTGTGTGTATGTGCCCTGCCCAGGTTTGTTTCCTGCCTTGTGCCCTGTGTTGGCTGGGATTGGCTCCAGCAGACCCCCGTGACCCTGTAGTTAGGATATAGCGGTTTGATTAATGGATGGATAAACATATGTATAATATAAATAATCTCATATTCATTTCATCTTGTACTGGGTGCAAGAAGCGGGCTAGTCTATTGCAGGACCCACTCCTGCACACACCTATACTCATACAGAGACAATTTGGAGTTGCCAATCCAACTTAGGAAGACATGGGAAAAAATAAAAATGCCAAATTGACAGGTGTTGGGAGTAAGATTCAAAACCAGGACACTGGACCCATCAGGCTATAGTGTCAACCACCCTACGTAGGGTTATCTCTAAATAATAGTGCAAGTTTGCGTATAACTATCTATCTGTCATTTATCCACTAATTCTCCATCTATCCACTTTTAATAACAGCTTAGTTCAATTATCTTTATTCTTTACATTCAACTATGTAGCTTGTCATTACTGCTACACTGTCCTAGTCAGGTTTCCTAACCTATTAAATGAGACATAATAGTAACTGAAATCCAAAGGCTGTAATTGTAACTATATAATATAGCTACAAGTACAATGTTTTACAATGTAGTTTATTTGAAAAATGGACTTGAGGCAGACCGAAAATTGTATGCTCCCTAAAGCATGTTTTTTTCTCTCTTCATTTACCGACGCATCACATCTGATGTTATCATATAGCATGTCTCTCTACTTTCCATGATAGAATTAAAGTAGAAATGATTACAACCTTAAATTTATTAATGCCATCTGTGATTAATATTTAAGTGCAGTATATGCATAGACTGCAAATGTTGTGCACTATTTAACTGTTATACTGTATATGTGAATATGTGCCTGCATTTTGAGCCTGTCATCTAAGAAGAACACTATATGAGGATAATTTGACTCTTGTGGAATGGATGTGAACTCTATCAAATGGAGATTTCAAGGTCTCCTGTGGGCTACCTTGCACGTCTGAGTAATTGGTTCCATGTATTCCAACTTAAAAAAAATTTTCAATCATCTGTGTAAAATCTGCTCTGAAACAACCTCCAACTGTGCCTCCACTTTCCTTTTGAAGATCTTACTTTAAAGTAACAGCTGGCATCCCATTTATTTATTAAAGGCAATAATACATCAAAAATGTGAGGCTCTAAACAAGCAAAGAGAGGTAAATTGTCAAGGCCAATTAAGGCACCACAACTCTGTATCTTTATTTTGTGAGACACAATATCCAGACATGAACAGAGCCTACTACCTCTTTTTGCACAGTTTTTTAAAATAAATTTTTCCCAAATTTTTTTGGACTCTGAGAATGTATTCACTCTTTGGACTTATTTTTTACCTTTTGTCTTGTTACAAATTGAAATGAAAATACATTTGTGCTTTGGCTATCAAATAGGAGAGGGCAGTAGATCCTAAAATTGATATCACGGTATAACTAGAAATTCTGATGGTTTCATTAGATACCTGTATAATGTACAGTACTTATATATACTTTTCAGACTGAGTTGTGTCTTATTTTTTTAACAAATATCAAGTGTATTATTGATTGATGTAATTAACACAAGTGTGTCTCTTACCCATCAAAATACTTGTTAATACTCTGCTACTCAAACAGATTCAACTGCAGGTGGTCACATCACTTGAACCAGTAAAAGTAAAACAGAGCTCTCTCTCTCTCTCTTACACACTCACTCATTCACTTGCTCATTCACTTGCCCACACTGCTGCTGCCAAGCAACCACACCACAAGACATGACTTTCTTCTGTCCTCCCTTCCAATTTGCATTGATTTATCAATCACACAACACTACATTAGACATTATTTTAAAGACAATAATAAGTCAACACAAAAACCACTTTTCTGTTTCCGTTTGAGCACACTTTTTATGCTTGAATAATTTACAAGTTTTTTCATCAATTTTTAGCATACTGGTAAAGTCATTTTTTGAAATTCCATGCCAGATAAAGAATTCCAGTATATCAGATTAACTGGTTTACCCACTACTTATTGACTTATTATCCACTACTACTATCAACAACACAAACTCTGAGATGTCAAAGTGGACAGGAAATTATGATTTGGTTTGTAATTTCAAATAAAGAAAAACGGAAATGGTTGACTACCTAACTGTGACACTGCAGTGCAGTCTAGAACTCACTCACAGATACGGAGATTGGGACTGACAGAACTTGAAGCAATCTGAATTAACTCTGAGTCAGATGCCAGTCCGCTCACAGTTTCCCAATTTAGAATAATGTGCTAACACTCACATTTTTACTATACAGGGTGGTCCAGATCTAATTATGCAATTATTGTATTGCATTGCATTAAAAGTTGCATAGTTAGATCTAGACCAACATATAGAATGTGGGTGGAAATTTGAAGTAACTTTTCTAGATTCCTGATATGTCAAAATAATTATTTTGAGCAATGGCCATTAAAATTATGATACAGCAAATAAATAATTGACAATCCCATGCAAACATAGTTTTAGATCAAACCACTTGTTATTAAATCTGCCAGCTCAGTTTTCAATAACAAATCAATCTGGTTATGAATGATGACTGCTCAAAGCCATTTTTCAATTAATCAAACTAAAAAGTAAATCTGAGGACAACTGCACTTCTGGCCAGTTAGAAAAAAGTTGTAGGTATTAATAACCCATCATTTTCATAACAATGGGTAACATTTAAGTTGTAGCCATTAATAATCCATCCATCCATCCATTTTCCAACCCATTGAATCCAATCCCAGCCAACACAGGGCACAAGGCAGGAACCAATCCCGGGCAGGGTGCTAACCCACCGCAGGACACACACATACACACCCACACACCAAGCACACACTAGGGCCAATTTAGAATCGCCAATCCACCTAACCTGCATGTCTTTGGACTGTGGGAGGAAACCGGGGCGCCCGGACGAAACCCACGCAGACACGGGGAGAACATGCAAACTCCACGCAGGGAGGACCCGGGAAGCGAACCCAGGTCCCCAGGTCTACCAACTGCGAGGCAGCAGCGCTCATTAATAATACAATTTTTTTCATACCTATCAGCCATTTTTCTTATGTTTTCTACTGACATTTTCAGAAGACGCTTATAGCTATTAATTTTCAAAATAAAGAGAATTAAGGAACATTGTGTTCAAACTGCAGTTCACTATGACATTCAATTTTTAGGAATATTCAGTCAAGGCTTCAGATGTAAACATATTGTGAGAGTGAATCAACATTTAATATTATTCTGTGGACAAGAACAGCAGATCACACAAAGGTAGCCCATTTATGTTATTTCTTTATACAGAGCACATGAAATGCAAACAGTGAGCTGCAATGATAAAAGTCAGAAAGAGTCTTATCTTTTAAATAGAAAATTGAATGCTTTTTATAATTATAAATACTCTGAAAGATGACAAGCAGTAAAACAGAATGTCTTTGAAATGCATGCGGTATGCAGCTTTTACATATATAAAACTACACAAAAAGCGGAACAAATAAAAATTATGAAAGAATTAAATTAAAAAAGAATAAAATTATAACAAATATTAAAGAAGGCATCAAGCTTAGGAATTACAGTGGAGTTGAAGTGCTGCAAGACAGTAATATTACTACGAACTTGTTGGTAACATTTACCAGTGCTACATTTTCTATACATTTCTAGTCTAATATACAGTATGTTGGCTGTGGTTGACTGCACAGAATAGACCAAATATTGCAATAAAGATTTAACTTTAGTAATTAAACAATTAACTGCATCTTCTTGAAATGTACATCCATAATATATTCATAAGAGTTTAATTTTAAATCAAGAATAGCTTTACTGAAGAAATCTGAGCTTTATTGGTTCCATTTAGACCAAAAGAATGCCTTAGCTCATAACATGCTATTAGTCTTCACTTTTCATTGTTACCATTAAGCAGCTTCTTGTGTGTTTTTGATTATTGTATAAAACATATTATCAAATGTGTCATTTCTCCATGCAGTATTTTTAACGACTCTAAATTAACCCTTTATGTGTTAATTTGGGTTTGCGTGTGAGGGTGTTCTGTGATCGACTGACATTTCACCCGAGACTGACTCCTGCCTTGTGCTCAATGCTGCTGGGATAAGCTCTGGTCACCCATGACCCTATATTGGAATAAGGAAAGTTCAGAAAGTAAAATGGAGTATTTAAGATGTTGCATAAAAAATTCATACAAAGGCTTGTATTGTAGTTTTTTAATCCTTTTCTTTCCTGCAAGCCTTCATTTTTGAGTGTTCAAAATTAATTGTAGAGCAATCAGAAAAAGGAGGAAGAACAGTGGGAAATTGAACTAGTTTAATTTAGCACTGGATTTAGTTTAGTTCAAAGCAAAAAAACCTACTCCATTAGTGTTTTAGGATGAAATCATGCAAAAATAATATTTGAAGTTTCTGTCACAATGTTTGTGTTATCCAAGATGTTCACTGAAAATAAATCACATAAACCACCCACTCATCCATTTTTTAAAGCTGAGTTACCTAGCTGGGGAGATAGTGAGCTGCAGTCTGTCCTAGCAGTAATGGGCACAAAGCAGAAACATATCTTTAAAAAAAAGCTCATAATTAAATAAGCAAAGAAATCTTACAAGCTCATGAAATAAACTGGGAATAAATTATGTTTTTCTTTAAATAGCTAATTAGGTTTAGTATCTCTCTAGTCAGTTTATAATGTTTAAAATGTCTTATATTGAATTCTCTTCAGTTTCCATTAATGTTTGTGAATATACATTTTGCTTTTTCATCCTCAAAGAGGTCGTCACATTGCCTTTTCAACTCTTAATTACAGACATTGACTATCGCCCTTCACCGATGGGTACACCATTAAGTTCTGGGACACATTTGGACAGCCTTCTCTGGATATGTTCAAGTGCATTTGCATACAATCATGTTTGACTACAGCCTTGTAGAGTTTACATTTAACACCCTTTGCCTTTTATGATACAGACTTTACAATACATATAGCTAAACAGAATGTTGGAATTTCTATTTGCTTATTCACATTACCTGTGAATCTTATTTCACTATAGTTTTCAAAAGTACTTTCTTTTCATGATTTGTGCTTTGTTCAGTAAGACTTTACCTCACATCATACATTTTATATTTTTATTATCTGTGTAACAAGTTACAGTATTGTCATTTTCTAAGTGTTTGCCTAGTTATGAGCATTGCCTGTCTTTTGAATTGCATTTATATTTAACTTACATTTGCTTTCTATTCCATGACCTGTAAATTTGACAAGCTTACTCATATATTCACATGTTAATAATACATTTGAACCTACCTTGGCAGAGACTCCTTGCACCACTCTCTGAAGAATTCCACTGATGACTTCACCCATGGTTAAGAATCTCCTATTTATTTGCACTCATTTTTTTTTTGATCATCATACAATACAGTAGAGCGGCACAGTGGCACAGTGGGTAGCACTGCTGCCTCGCAGTTAGAAGACCCAGGTTCGCTTCCCGGGTTCTCTCTGCATGGAGTTTGCATGTTCTCCCCGTATCTGTGTGGGTTTCCTCTGGGCACTCTGGTTTCCTCCCACAGTCCAAAGACATGCAGATTATGTGAATTGGCAATTCTAAATTGTCCCGTGTGTGTGTGCGTGTGTGTGCCCTGCAGTGGGCTGGCGCCCTGCCCAGGGTTTGTTTCCTGCCTTGCGCCCTGTGTTGGCTGGGATTGGCTCCAGCAGACCCCTGTGACCCTGTAGTTCGGATATAGCAGGTTGGATAATGGATGGATGGATGGACAATACAGTATCATGTAATGCCTCTTGCATTATACAGGGCCTGCCTGTGACCCAGCTGGTCAGCCTGTTTTTTTTTTTTTTGTTCTTTATTTCACCTTATACAATTTCTTGTATTAGGAATTTGTTAGTTTTCGCATACCCCTTGAGGTCAGAGTGCAGGGTCAGCCATTGTACAGCACCCCTGGAGCAATTGAAGGTTAAGGGCCTTGCTCAAGGGCCCAGCAGAGTAGGATCTCTTTTGGCAGTGACGGGGATTCGAATCGGCAACCTTCAGGATACCAGCGCAGATCCTTAGCCTCAGAGCCAGTACTTGTTTGTGTGGCAATCCCATACTCCTCCCACATCCCAAACATATTCATGTTAAATGTATCAATCAAGCAATGGCAGAACATGAGTTTGATAGACTGACAAGGGTTTTTCTTGCCTTGTGGCTGATGCTCTTGGCATTAGCATTTCCTCCACAAACCTTAGTGCAATTAAGTAAGTTCAGGAAGGTGGATGGGTGTATCTACATCTGTACTCACAAAAAAATTACATCAGGTTTTGGTGTTTTGTAAACATTTATTATCTATCTCTCCATCCATATTCTGAGACTATGCTCCCTGTTGCAAGGTCCTGTGGACTGGAGTACATCCTAACACCATCTGGTCATAAACAGAACCAGCCCGAGTACAATACATACCCATAGCATAGTACACTCACTCACCAACCAACCCACACTCACTCAGTCATTCCAAACAAATTTAGAGAGAGGGATTTACCTAACTTTTGTGTGTATGTATGTACAGTATATGTGTATATATATATATATATATATATATATATATATATATATATATATATATATATATATATATATATATATATATATATATATATATATATATATATATTTATATATATATATATACAGTGGTGTGAAAAACTATTTGCCCCCTTCCTGATTTCTTATTCTTTTGCATGTTTGTCACACAAAATGTTTCTGATCATCAAACACATTTAACCATTAGTCAAATATAACACAAGTAAACACAAAATGCAGTTTGTAAATGGTGGTTTTTATTATTTAGGGAGAAAAAAAAATCCAAACCTACATGGCCCTGTGTGAAAAAGTAATTGCCCCCTGAACCTAATAACTGGTTGGGCCACCCTTGGCAGCAATAACTGCAATCAAGCGTTTGCGATAACTTGCAATGAGTCTTTTACAGCGCTCTGGAGGAATTTTGGCCCACTCATCTTTGCAAAATTGTTGTAATTCAGCTTTATTTGAGGGTTTTCTAGCATGAACCGTCTTTTTAAGGTCATGCCATAGCATCTCAATTGGATTCAGGTCAGGACTTTGACTAGGCCACTCCAAAGTCTTCATTTTGTTTTTCTTCGGCCATTCAGAGGTGGATTTGCTGGTGTGTTTTGGGTCATTGTCCTGTTGCAGCACCCAAGATCGCTTCAGCTTGAGTTGACGAACAGATGGCCGGACATTCTCCTTCAGGATTTTTTGGTAGACAGTAGAATTCATGGTTCCATCTATCACAGCAAGCCTTCTAGGTCCTGAAGCAGCAAAACAACCCCAGACCATCACACTACCACCACCATATTTTACTGTTGGTATGATGTTCTTTTTCTGAAATGCTGTGTTCCTTTTACGCCAGATGTAATGGGACATTTGCCTTCCAAAAAGTTCAACTTTTGTCTCATCAGTCCACAAGGTATTTTCCCAAAAGTCTTGGCAATCATCGAGATGTTTCTTAGCAAAATTGAGACGAGCCCTAATGTTCTTTTTGCTTAACAGTGGTTTGCGTCTTGGACATCTGCCATGCAGGCCGTTTTTGCCCAGTCTCTTTCTTATGGTGGAGTCGTGAACACTGACCTTAATTGAGGCAAGTGAGGCCTGCAGTTCTTTAGACGTTGTCCTGGGGTCTTTTGTGACCTCTCGGATGAGTCGTCTCTGCGCTCTTGGGGTAATTTTGGTCGGCCGGCCACTCCTGGGAAGGTTCACTACTGTTCCATGTTTTTGCCATTTGTGGATAATGGCTCTCACTGTGGTTCGCTGGAGTCCCAAAGCTTTAGAAATGGCTTTATAACCTTTACCAGACTGATAGATCTCAATTACTTCTGTTCTCATTTGTTCCTGAATTTCTTTGGATCTTGGCATGATGTCTAGCTTTTGAGGTGCTTTTGGTCTACTTCTCTGTGTCAGGCAGCTCCTATTTAAGTGATTTCTTGATTGAAACAGGTGTGGCAGTAATCCGGCCTGGGGGTGGCTACGGAAATTGAACTCAGGTGTGATACACCACAGTTAGGTTATTTTTTAACAAGGGGGCAATTACTTTTTCACACAGGGCCATGTAGGTTTGGATTTTTTTTCTCCCTAAATAATAAAAACCATCATTTAAAAACTGCATTTTGTGTTTACTTGTGTTATATTTGACTAATGGTTAAATGTGTTTGATGATCAGAAACATTTTGTGTGACAAACATGCAAAAGAATAAGAAATCAGGAAGGGGGCAAATAGTTTTTCACACCACTGTATATATATACAGTATATGGGATTGTTCAGGGGCAACTTATATGAACACACAGGAGGGTGTTCCTCTTCCCACAGAAAGCCACCTAGAAGAAAAATGAGCAAAAATATGGAGCTATAGGAAAGCAACATCAACTACTATGGCAATCTGCTTCCTCAATTTTAACAGAAGTATGTCTTGAAACACTGCTGAGGCTCCTTTGTAGATATGGTAGCACTCCTTTATAATCCCTCATTATGACTGTTCTCTGTTCTTTAGGAATGTCAGAAGTTGTCTTCATTTTTTTTGTAATTCTGGTGTGTATTTGAGACAGGTTGTTTTTGTTTGTTATAATATTTCTATACCTCTTAAGCTTTTTTTATGTCGTGACAGGATTCTTGGAGCCTGTAAGTACTAAAAATGCCTAATACAGCGGTAAACCATTAAACCAGCTAGAAACAAGGGTAAACACGGAACTTTAAAACATAAATAATTTATTTTTTCAAAAATGCTGTTGCACAGAAGCAAGCCCAGTAGAGCACAAATGGCAATCCATGCGAACAAGTCCCAGTGATCATTTACTAATATCAGAGCATTAGCCACACATTAAGCGTATTTAGATTAGATTACATTAGAGATCACAATAAACCATTAGTCATTTTATGTAATCGATCTTATCACTGATTTTAAAATTAGATTTTTTAATTCTGACTGAGGCCTGGCTTGCCACAGATGGTATGGCTGTACTTTTTGAAACAGCATTCAGTGAGTACAATTTCATTCATTGTGTTTGAAAGAGGGAAAATCAGGTGCTTGTCTGTTATTTTGTCAAACTGGTTTTGCTGTAAAGACTTAACTCTTAATTTTACTTTTAATATTTTTCTATCACCATAACCTAGCCCAATATAAGCTGTCTACAGTCTTTGTAAATGCAATAGTTCATTTATTTGTGCATTTTCATATTTATTATGTATTTTAACTAATTTCTATAATGAAAAATCATCGCTAGAGATTGTATTTTTCTATAGATAAGTTATGTCTTAAAACCTAAGGAATTTTTGAATACATATCTTTTGATCTTTCTTAGCTTGTTGTGAAGCCCACACAACCACAATCACACATTAAATCTAGTGATATTGAGAGGTCTTAATATTGATCTAACACATACTGGGGATGTAAGTGTCTTGCATCAGTATTGTGTTTTATTTAATAAATAATATCCATGGCAAAAATAAGAAACAGCACATCACGGTTGTTTCTGCTTGTACTTTATCAAGTGCAATTCATATTAAACTACAAGTCAGTTGATACTGGTAGCAATGTAAATGACAATGTTAAAAGAAAAAAGAAAAAGTCACAAAGAAAAAAGAAACTGTCACAAAGCTCAATTTGCTACATAATTACAAGAAAGTAACGGCAAAATTGCTGCAAAAAACACCCATGCGATTTTGCAGTGCCTCAGAAGCAGGCCATGCACTAACCCTGCGTTTGACTAATTGAGGAGCCCATCCACAGATTCAAAGTGCACCAAAAAATATGGAACCATGGATGGACAAGAAAATGACAAGCATCATCAGTAAATATGGGTTAGTGCAATAAACCTATAAATATGTACGTTTATTACACATTTATAAAGGAAAACATTGCCCTGTGATATTTATATTAAATAAATAAAATGGCCTTGATGCCAAGACTAGCTTAAAGGAGTGTAAACCCAAAGCAGCTGTTGGCTAAAAGGACTAAAGTAACAAGTGATAAGTTGTGCCCAGCAAAGATCAAACATGGAAGAACTGTTGTGATATGGCCAACTTCAGCTATTGTTCAAGTAAATTTATGCTTAAATGTGGTCAACTACATGTTGTGGAGAAGAAGTATATATGTATTTTGGTTAAGTAAGGATAGTCAAGGATTTAAGAATAATCACAACTGGAAGCATTCCATTAAGCAACAGACCTGACAGTGATTAGATTTTTAAGTCTGGGCACAGTGAATTCATTAATTTTCCTTACCCTAGTCCTCAGATTGTGAAATGCTTTTCTCTTTCACTAGTCAACTTTGAGCAGAGTGTTCGGATCCACTCAAATAAACAATTACCCAGTGAACAAATTAAGTTCAAATAATGTACATCCCCATCTATCAGCATACGGTTCTTCTTTAAAATATAATATTCAGAGTGAGGTGGTTTCTCAGGCATTGACTAAATGTGAAGTGCTCATCTGAATATTGCATTCCCTGTTTATCACCCTTGTGTGACTGGAAGGATCAGTTCACTTTTTTCCTTTGAAATGTCTTAGGTTGTGCTGGCTTCATGGAATAACTGGAATTTCTGCTAGGAGAAATCTGTACAATATACAATACAACTGGCTCTGAGGCATCTAAAACAGCTCAATTTACTTGGGGAAACAGCATCTGTGATATGTAATCTGTGACAAGATGCTGATAGATTCTAGTGCCTCTACCAGTACTGCAGATGAGAGAGCACGGAAAAAGAAAAACAATATATCTACAATCAAAAAAATGTGTTTCTCTGTTCACCCAGTAAACCATTGAAACCTAAAGAAATTTTCACATATGAAAGCTGAATACGTGAACGATGATCCTCACCAACATGTGCAGAAAATGAATGGAAATATATCAGGACCTGAATGCAGCTCTCAAGAAATAATATCCAGGAGTAGTCTGAGATGAAACAATTCAAGACAAGGCAATTTAGCTTCTAAATGAAAAAAACGAATGTGGAACCATTTGCCCAAACATTTGAGGCATATTTATTTAAATTCATGCAAGGATTCGGAGGGAGCTATGGGAATTAGTCATCATACAAGTTGAAGGACCCCCACCATGCATTAAACCATTAGATATTCAACCAAATAATTCATCTGACATAAAACTATTAAACAGGCTAATCAACAATCATAGGGGACATTCTGTTTCCACCTTGCATGAGTTCTTATAACGAATAATGAATCAGTCATTTGCCAAAAAAAATTACTGTTAGGTGACCTCAACCTCACAGTCACACATCACAATTTGGGCAGTTTAGAATGACATCAATTCAACACATTTCCAATTTTTTAAATGGTTTCATAAAAAGCAGAGAAAAAAATATGTAAAGGTTATTTGAGACTGCTACTGATTTCAGTTATATGGAGAATACTTATTTCCAGTTTCTATTTAATTTATGTTATCCATTAAAAAGCAATGTTATTAATTAATTAATTAGACAGTAGTAAATTGAATAATGACATTACTGAGTATCACAGAATTCATTATTTAATTGTTATTATAAATAACATGTTAAAAACTAGTGTTTTGGGTAAAAAGGGAGAGAGCATCAGCTGCTAGTTAGATGATGCTGTAATCTTCTGTAAATATTTTACCTGTTGGACAGGTAGAAAAAATGATTTCATACTGAATGTTTCAACTTTCGTTTGACCAATATAATTTTCTATGTAATTGCAATTAAAAGTATAACTCAATAAATAAATCTCTACCAAGCATGCATATATTTTCTAACTTGTTTTATCTAAACCAGGGTTGTGAGATCCTGTCCCAGCTAACATAGGATGCAAAGCAGGAACAAACCCCAGTCCACCGAGGGGTGAACACAAACACACACCAAATACACTCAAGGACCACTTTTAGTGTTGCTAGTTCACCTAACTTGCATGTCTTTGGACAGTGGGAGGAAACCCGAGCAACCGGAGGTAAACCATGAAGACACAGGCAGAACATGCAAATTACACACAGGGAGGACACGGGGTGCAAACCTTGGTCTCCTTATTGCAAGGCAGCAGCATTATTGTGCTGCCCATGGCTAATATTATACAGATTTATTTGTTTTTATTACTTTTTTAAAGAAATGTTAAGTATTAGATCATACATTTAGAATTAATAGAAATCCATTGCACATTAAATAAAAACTTATAATACACATGTATCCTATTCAGGAATCTTTCTATGTCCACTACAGCTTAGAAATTGGATCGAAGCATAGCATTTCACTATGTATTTAAATATTAATTAAAGCATTGTTTAGTCATCTGTTATTTCTTTTTACTTGTAAAGTCTGCTGTCATATTAAGGATTTCCTAAGGACACCAATGCTTATAACACTTGTCACTGTGAGTTACGGTTGACTTTTCAATCAACTAAATACTTTTATATATTACCCATGAAAAGAATGCTAGTAAATTTGTTCATTTTCATAGCCATCTTCCCAAACAACATCAGGTTCAAGGCAGAAACAAGCCCTGTGTGGGAAGCACAGCACTCACATTCTCAGTAATAAAGAGCTAACTTAAAATCATCAAAGAAAGATGTTGCATAGGCTCATGATTCCATTTATCAAGTAACTCCTCCATTTGTTTCACTAATTCTGGCCCAAATAAGTAGCTGTAATCAAGCTCAAACACAGACAAAGTCATTTATGAGATAACACATGATATATTTCATACAGAGCTCTACTGAAGCACATAAGAATGGATAAAGCTGTGATATTAAGAAGGGACTGTTTTTCAGTCACAGCTCCTCCATCGGTTGTCATTCTAAAAGCCCAGTTTAATTATTCTCATGTTTAAAATCTTTGATGTAGCAAATGAAAACAGGGCCAGCTAATTAACCCAAGAAATATTTTCACACTGCTTTGTTTTAAAAAATCATTTCATTACAGCACTTTAATGGCAATTTGTAGATGTTAATAAAGTGCAGCATAAAAAAACCAAAACAATTGTCAATTTAAGTTTTTGGTTTACCGCTTACTTTATTATTTACAAATACTGGACTGCTTGCTATGAAAAAAATGATGTCACATGCATGTAAGATTATTCTGCATTTAGCACACCGAGTGACAGTTATAAATGGAGATATTTGTAAAACAGGATTTTAAGTGCTACAACCCCGGTTAAAACCTACATTATAACCGCAGAAACACAAAATTACTAAATTAATCACATTAATGCTACTTTGCTTCAAGTGTCTCTCACTTGAGCACACCTGTTTAAGGTTAAACAAAAAACTGATCGTCTATGCAAAACATGTGCCTTCATGCCTTTCGCAGCAGCATCGGTCTCCGATACTTTGTCCAGATGACACGTGTTTTCATTTTTAGATATGCTTGATGGCAATCTGTTGTTTTTAAATGCAATTTCAACATGCTGCTTTTGGGAAAAAATCTGGCCCTGTGGCAACACATTCTTTACATCATTTGCTAAGTGAAGGCATTAGGAGACCTTGTAATATTAGTCTTAAAAGTGGGTTTCTTTTCATTTTTGAAGCAAGCTTCTGCTTTTGATTTCCCTGCAAATTGACCTAGCTCAGATGAACATCAGCTGTTAAAAAGCTGTGTGCAAAACATTATAAAGAAAATTATACCTATTATTTGCCTTCCGTGGGGCTCCCTCAAAATCCTCTTGAGACGTGACAGAGAATTAGTTCTGAAGATCCCAGGGCTTTAAAAATAGTGTGACTATCAACAGTTTTCCCATGTGATATTGAAGCAAGCATTTTTTTTCTTCAGCTTCAGTTCATTGGAATAAAGTAAAGTATTTTAATGGTTTTAAAAGAATGTTAAGCACAGGAGAATAGCATATGTGCTGTGATATTGTAGATCTCTTTAAGCTTTATATTATCTGCATTAAATATAAATATATTAGTTATAAGAAAGGTCTAAATGTATGGTTTAATACTGTAAAACAGATAGATAGATAGATAGATAGATAGATAGATAGATAGATAGATAGATAGATAGATAGATAGATAGATAGATAGATAGATAGATAGATAGATAGATCTATCTATCTAAATAGTATATATAAATATATATATATAAATAGTATCATCTCCAGACAGAAAAGCAGCTTCAGCGACAGACTGCTGTCACTGTCTTGCTCCACAGACAGATTGAGGAGATCGTTCCTCCCCCAAACTATGGGACTCTTTAATTCCACCCGGGGGGGTAAACGTTAATATTTAACATTATACATAGTTATTGTCTGTTTTTTTCACCGCATTATTATCATTCTTTAATTTAATATTATTTATTGTATCAGTATGCTGCTACTGAAGAATGTGAATTTCCCATTGGGATTAATAAAGTATCTATCTATCTATCTATCTATCTATCTATCTATCTATCTATCTATCTATCTATCTATCTATCTATCTATCTATCTATCTATCTATCTATCTATCTATCTATCTATCTATCTATCTATCTGATCGATTACTAATGTTTAAAATGCTTATTCACAGTAGACTGAAAGTGGATTTTTTATTATAGATAGATAGATAGATAGATAGATAGATAGATAGATAGATAGATAGATAGATAGATAGATAGATAGATAGATAGATAGATAGATAGATAGATAGATAGATAGATAGATTTATGGATTTTTACTTAATCCAGACCTAGTCAATTTGCGTATGAATTTACACCTTGTCTCCATGACTGTTCTGATGTATCTGTTGACTAGTTCATTTGTGATGCCAGTGTTGTTCTGATGTTAGTGAATGTGGGTAGGTACATCAGCGTGTGATGTGTTAGACTGGCACCCTGTCCTAGATCAGTCCTTAACCTGTTCTGATTCCACAAGAATTGGCTTTGGCTCTTCACAGTTCTATACATGAAGTGAGCAGATTCAGAAAGTGCATAGATAAACAGATGCTGCCATCCTGGGCAGTAATTAAACAAAAGGTAAAATCCAGCTAACAATCAAACGTGCAACTGCATTTGACAGTTTTTAGAGCTCTGCTGTACGGCTTTGTTTATGAGTTTGTGTAAGTTTATGGTACTCCAGTTGATTTTAGGCTGCAAATAGTAAAGAGCAGTTATCTCATTTCAACCTAGTCTGGGTACATTCAGCTTGAATTTCACACAGCTCTGTTAGCTTTTGTTTATTTACTTTACCAACTATGTTTAAAGCATAAAACCTTTAATTACTGCAGAGAACACAGCTATGTTGGACATTTGCTCTCTTTTTTCTCTTTTTTACTATTTTGTCTTTGTAAAGGAATGGCCAAATGCCAAAACCAGTAATTAAATGCAATGTTTGTAAGTGAACCTTCAGCATGTTACAGTTTCATTTATAAGAGTTTAACTCTTTTGTTATAATACCTTTATGGTGCTATTACTAAAACAACTGTTGTGCTGTTTCAAGAGAAATAAATGCCTCTTTTAGTTTTGTTAGTTAAACACATCCTTAAGATTTTTTGCAGCAGGAAATCAGCTAATAAAATACCTCCACTTGTCTATTCGGCCTTGTGGATAGAAGGAGATTTATTTGCTAATGAAAACAAAATTAGAGGCAAGAAAGCAGTTCCTCCTAATATTTAATAACAGTTATTCATAGAGCTTTTCTTTAGGGTCTTTAAATATAATGTACTCTAATAAAGTTGTTAAACAGTACTTTTTAATCTAGAGTAATAAGATTTTATTAGAGAAGTGTTTGCTGCATTGTAGTTTGAGTAGATTATGCTTGAATCACAGTGTCTATGCGGAGTTGGCACATTTTCCTCATGACTCTCCAAAGCATCTTAACTTAAATGCTCTTAGAGTTTAAATTAGCCTGGGTAGAAAAACTCTGAATGTGTCTGTGAGTGTGCCTTGTAATGGGTTGGAGTTTCCTCCAGAGGTGCATCCTATGCACCCTGGATTGCCTCTGATTTTCCGTGATTATAGAAGTTGATTAATATGTAGTTTCCTAATGAGGACTGACAGATACTATAATGGAAACAAGCTGTACAGTAATGAAGCTTTGTCCATCCATTTCCCAACTTGTGTGGTAGAGCCTACCCCAGCAGTATTGAGCCAAAAATGAGAACCAACCCTGGAAAGAGCAACAATCTATTAAAGGGCATACTTCTGCACATTCCCACACTCAATCATATTGAGTCAAGCTAGGTCAGTTAAGAGTCATTCATTAAATAATGAAGTTCATGCGTTTTCAAGACACAGCTTTCCTGATTATGGTTTATCCAATAATACCTCAAGCTGAAATGGGCATGAGACTGGAACTAACCCTGTAAAGTATATTGCACCATAAACACATGGACAGAGTCTATTTAAAACCACTAACCATGTAACAGCATTTCTTTTTATAGTGTATAGAAACTGAAAAACAAAGAGAGAATGTGTAAACCTCTTGCTGGCACTCAAGCTGGTAATTTGGCTGAATAGTAAATTTTGGAAAAAAAAAATGGTCAGGCATTTAGGAATGATGTTCAGTTCTGTATATTACACCCTTATTAGACAATCCCATTTCCATCATCTATAAAATGATAGATTTGTATATTTACAATATTCTTTGAACAACTGTACCTCAAACGCAATCTCTCATCAAAAATGTCTTTAACTTTACTTAAAGAAACCTGGTCAACCTTCCCACACTTCTCTCACTACCTAGTGCAGTAACCATACTTCATACTGGACTTTCCTTAAAGTTAGAAAAAATACATTCACTTTATGAAAAACAACTGACAAAGCATTTGACATGTGTTATCCTCAATTAACAGGACTTTCTGAACCCATTGCCTTAATGCAGATGCAGTAAAAAGTCTGAAGAACTGGATTTTAGACGTAATCTCCCAGGTCAATTCCTCGTCATTAACCCTGAAATCTGTCATAGTGTATTGTAAACGTCTCCCCAAGGCTTTTGTTTTTGCTGTTATTCCCAGATGTTCTGTTAATAAGTCTTTAATTTCTAATTACCTTCTTTTATTTTTCTGTTGTATTAATGAGACAAAACCACATGTACTTTACTTCATCATCTTCTTTCTTTGCCTGCTAATACATTTCCCCCTTTTTTTGGACATTCACACATGTGTACCTGCTGAGCGCTATGCCTATAGTAAACATTCAAGTCCAATACTCCTACCTCCAGACTCCTTAAAGAAATTCAAATAAACAATACACTGCAAGTTTATTTTGTATTCTGTTAATAATGTTGTCAAGTGTTTTAGTGTATTTAATGGTGGAAAGGGGAAACCTCAAAAGCCCCAAGTACTTTATTCTGACTCAAGGCAGCACATGGCAACTATTTAAAGTTCTCTCTGCTACTGTGACACCATTAGTTAGACTCTAACCATGTTCTTCTGTTCCCCTTGTTGTTTTAATTTTTTCTGTTTTGGTCTATAGTCCTCTGACTATTTAGTTCTGTTTTCAACTTTATAACTTTTTTTTGCTCTGTTTTAGAAAATCAAATCAAGAATTGCAGATTCCAGATTGTTTAAATTAGGTTTTTGTTTTTATTTAGTTTCTTTTTTCACTATTTTTGTAATTGAAAGTTTGAAATTTTTAATTTTGCATCTTTTATATTTTTAATGTTTCTGAATTTCCTTATTGTTCAATACAAATTCTTTAGTAAATTTAATAAGTTTTGTTTTGGCCAGTGTTTCTTGACCATTTTCCTGCTTTTTTGGAATTTTTCTGAAGCAAATTCCTAACAACTTGCAGAAGTTAGAGTAGAGGTTGTACATTGCAGAGAAGAGCGAAAACAAAATCAAAACTGTTATTTCAGTGATGCCTGTAACTGTAGTGCAGTATAAAATGGAAAACACAAGCATGAATGATGAAATGGCAGCACTTAAGAAGAAAGTTGTCAAACCAATTCAGAGAAACTGAATATGGATTGTGGCGGATGGCCAGAAGCTCATCCCGGCCGGAATTCCCCTGAGATAGAAGGATGCAGAAAGGCAGCTTTTCCAGGACACTGCCTCCCCCAATAAGCTGGATGGCAGCTCCCCTAGAGTGTAACAGTGCCCCAGATTCCCTCAGGGCCTCCTGGTACTTGGACTGCGGTTTCTCAGCCCTGTTGGGTACCGTGGGTGCCGCCAGGAGAAGCTTTGAGAGAACTGGAAGAGCCATGCCTCATTCATAGCCCAGAAGTACAATACAATACAATACAATTTATTTTTGTATAGCCCAAAATCACACAAGAAGTGCCACAATGGGCTTTAACAGGCCCTGTCTCTTGATAGCCCCCTAGCCTTGACTCTCTAAGAAGACAAGGAAAAACTCCAAAAAAACCCATGATGGGGAAAAAATGGAAGAAACCTTGGGAAAGGCAGTTCAAAAAGCGACCACTTTCCAGGTAGGTTGGGCGTGCAGTGGGTGTCAAAAAGAAGGGGGTCAATACAATACAATACAATAAACAGAACAGAACAAATCCTCAAAACAGTATAAAAATAAAAATTTTACAAGTACTGAGCAGAATTTAACAGTAGATGATATCACATAATATGATTTGTATTTGTTTAGAGTCCTGGAGACCTCAGCTATCAAGCTGCCTCCCCCATTTGGCCATTCCACAGCTGAACAGCGCTGGGCCAGCCAATCCGATGAAAGGACCCCTCTACCCCACGATTCCTGCGATCCTCCATCAGGGATAACTTTACTTTAGGAAGACAAAACAACTTGGCAGGTGGGCCGTGGAACTAAGTGCCACATTTGAGTACCGAGAAGACAAACAGAATAGGTGAGGGTTAGTAACAAAGTAGAACTATCATATTACTTATGTTTTAGTGCTAATGGCTAACAACAGAGATGCAGTCTGTACAGTTAATCAGCAGCTCTAGTCAGGATATGCTAAACTGAAGTAGTGAGTCTTCAGCCGGGATTTAAAAGCTGAGACTGAAGGGGCATCTCTTATTGTACTCCTAAGTCATGAGGATGGGAGCCCCGAAGTACTTCCAGGCTGAAGATAAGGCCAATTCTCCATCTGCTTGCAAGTCACGTGAGCAGAAGTGCACTTCTGGGTCAAGGACTATTTAAAGGACTGATGGAAACCCAGCAAGCGAGCCGGAGTAAGGAGGAGTGTGACAGAGCTTGCAGTGGGGTGTGGAGGTGAGATTTGTGCTCATTATTCGTGATTATTATTGTGTATTGCCTGTTTATTGTGGCTAGGGTGCTTTGGAGGCACTGCTTACAAAAAGGAAGAATTGAAAATATTTTTGAGTGCTTTTAACCTATGTGTGTGTCTGTCTGTTGGTAGGATTTTGGCATAGGTCAGAAACCTTTAAAAAATAACGTGGACACAAACCCAACAGGTACACAGGTACATTGTAGCATTGTTCACAAAGTGTAACATTTTGCCTTAAATAAAAAAATGCAGTATTCTCAGTTCATTTCAGATTTATTGTTATGTAGACACAGTACAATAAAATTCCTACCTGCATGCTTCATCAACATGTACCAGGCCACAACTGCACTTGTCCAGTGGCACAAATCTCTCCATGCCTATAACATATAAAACTACTATGCTGTGTAGCTATGTCAAATTTGTAAATTATAGCATGCTCTCCTTTCATCACCGAAAAGATGAAAAAAATTTAAAATAAAACAAATATATCATTAGAGTGCATTCATTTCATGCATATAAGACCCATGGAGAAGCACAATGATACAAAAGAGCAGATAAACTAATCAAAATGGGCTTTCAGTTAGTCTTAAAACCCTGTCTGTCTGGTGGAATGGCTTGTCCATTTGCAGATCACCAGCTTAAGCACTCACTGTTACACATATTTTTTATCTCTCTGTCTTGTTACAGCTATGTGCCAGCCTTGAGATATTACAGCCTATTTCCAGCCCTTTATACCCTGTTTTTCTAGCACAGTAAGCACTAGGGAATCCATTCCCGGGAATTCGGGAATCCCACATTTCATTCCCGGGAATCCCGGACACCCGGGATGACACAGTGCACGGGCATCCCACACGTGAACGGTTTTAGAACGACCAACATTTATTTTTAATAAAACTACTGCAATATGTTGACACAAATAAAATACTAACCTTATCTACAAGCAGTTCATGCTGTCATATAAGTACATGTATCTTTAGTTGTGGTAATAAGTACTGAGAAAAGCGCTATATAAATGTAATGAATTACTATTATTATTATTAACATGTTCAGCGTGTGGTTGTCCACGCTAGAGCGCACCTTCATGCAGAGTACGCCAGCTGCTAAGAAAACACGCTCTGCCTCAACTGAAGTAGGCGGCACAATCATCAGATACTAATACACTTGTTCTAAACAATGTCCGCACTTGCCGTTGCTCTGAAACACCGCCATTTCAGTTTTTACTGATGCATCCAGTTTCTTGTCATCATTCTGTGATGGCAAGTTTCTTAGCACAGATAATGCGGATGCAACAGACTGACGCATTGCAATTTCAAGTTGCTGTTCAAAGCTGTTGTCTGATGAAGTGCAAGCTGCAGCAATGGCGCCACCTTAATTATTTTCAACTATAACTCTGTTATTTCTTGATCGATTTTTACACTTTTACACGCTATATATGCGAGCTTGGCCATTCCCATTTTCCCGGGAATTACAGCAGTTTCATTCCCGGCAATGCGGGAATGAAAAATGTCCAGGAATCCCGATAATTGGGAGCCCGGGAATGGATTCCCTAGTAAGCACCTTGTTTCTTCCTATGAGGAAAAACCTGCCATATGGTGGTCTGAAGCTTGTGATGGTGCTAGTCATATTATGATTCTGTTGCATCCAGAAGCCTTTCAAACCTGCCACTGCCGATAACGTACCCGAGGGATGAGCCTAGCAAATGAGGACTCACACATAGCAAGGGGAAGATACAAAGCTGAAATAGTGCTTTTATTACAAACAAAACAATCAGTGTCCAAAGTTAAGTGCAGTACAATTTCCATAAATAAATAAGCCAATAAAAATGGTGACTGCCCATTAGTTAAAAAAAAAAATCAGAATTAAAAACGAGATTAAAACCAACAGCCATCAAGTCCTTCATATTCTGTCAGACAAACCCAACACTTCCCCAATTCCGTATCCTCATCGCACCCATTGCTCGCTCAGCCAGGAAAGACGCAAGCAGCCGACATCCTCACCACCCAACCTCTGTCTTAGCTGCCTCCAAGCAGCGCTGGCCAGACTGCGTGGGGTCTGTTGTCCTGTTGTCGTTTCTGCTCACTCCCTTGGCATACCTCGGATCCCTGGGGTAGGGACACCATCTTGATCATTCCCACTTCTCAACCAAACACCAGTGGGGATGATCTGCCCCCTACTGTACCGATCCTTCACTCCCTCACGGGCCACCGACCATGCTGCCTCTCACCCACACTGGCTAGCTGGCCATAATCAGCCACGGACCTGCTCCATTTTGACATCCATGATATCTCTCTTCTCAATAGCTGTAGGGTACATTTAGCTAATGCTTGATTGCTGATCCTCTAACATCCTGATAAAATGCCGCCACATTCTTTAATTGTGGTTCTTCTAAATTCACTTTTGGGACACCATGTAAGAAAGGGTCTACCAGTATCTAAAGGCCCCTGCCTCTCCACACCAGTATGTAGAGGTTCTCTGTCGCTCTCTTTGTGGTTTTGTTTCTTGGTTGAATGTGTGACTCAGAGCAATCAATCTTGTTTCCTTAGGTTTCTGTTGTTCCATTCAATAATCACATATAAAGCTTGCCTCTGACATCATAAAGCAGGCACTTTATTCACAAAGGTACATTTTTCACATGTTTTAATAACAGTGTAAAGAAATCTGCTTACCTTAGAAATTTAAATGAAATATTTTTATTAGTTTAAGCACGGAGTATTTTGCATTGAGTTTTTGTGAATGATGAAGTGTTGTCTAAAAAGCCACTTTACCTCACT
Source organism: Erpetoichthys calabaricus (assembly GCF_900747795.2). Classification (NCBI taxonomy): domain Eukaryota; kingdom Metazoa; phylum Chordata; class Cladistia; order Polypteriformes; family Polypteridae; genus Erpetoichthys; species Erpetoichthys calabaricus. Next base: position 201,150,517 of record NC_041394.2, read on the forward strand.
CAGGGAGTCTGAGCTGCTTGGGAGAGGACAACACCTGCTGGAGAAATAAAGGGAGGAGCGAAGGATGGAACGGACAGTATTGTGCTTATTCATTAAAACAGCCTGTAAAAAGGAATCATTTATGATATAAGCACTTTGAGTTGAACCCAGGATTGAGCTGGAGCAAGCTATAGACAACTGGGCACCATTTCACACTTAGTTCGAGCCAACAGCTGCTTTATCCTCTATAGAGTCGCGAGTGGTCTTCAGCAGTAGGCCACCTGAATTTGCTTCTACTGTTTGGAAATAACTGTCTGACTGTTAAAGTCACTATAGTAAAGTGGAACATAAATCAATCGAAAAAAAGAGCAGAAAGGTCCTATTGGGGTCTTATTGGAAGTTCCTTTTAGTTTCCACCAGCACTAAAGAGAGTGATAGACAATAACATTACTCTAATAGTCATGCTGCCACTTTACATAAAGAATTATGTCATGTGTTGCAATATTATTTGAACAAGTGATCAGCAACGGGTGCTGTAACCATAAACCATATGGCTGTGGTCATCAAAAACAGCACCAAATGATGCTGCTCATGGCCAAACAACCTCTGAAAATGTCACCAAACTGACATCAGTGTCTTAACATTAAAAACAAACAATAATTAAATGTCAAACTTAATTAGCAAAAATTAGTCCAAATGACGACAGGCATTCCTCTGTGTAAACTCTTGCCTCTGTTAGAAAGAGATCACTTCTTACCTAATATAATATGGCCACAATTACTTTACTATTAAGGCAGAATAAAGCCTTCATGATGATGTGTTAAGAGTGTCCAGCCAGTTAACATGATTAATATTTACATTATAAATGAGTCTATCCTAAATACAACTGTTCTATGGACTATAGATGTCCTTTGTCCCCATTTTGGTTGCCTAGTCCCTGAAGTCGCTGTCATGGTCACGGTTATAGCAGTTTGTGCCTCCCAGCATATAATTCCTATCTCTATACATAACTCTATTCATTTTATTTCTCTCTATGATGATGACATTATATTATTCATACAATGGATAATGTCCCATCTGACAATCCACAGGTGCTGGATATAATACATCTGAAACATCAGAAGTAGTTACTATGAAGCCTCTTAACAAATCTGCCAGCTTCTTCATTGTCATCCATATCAGATTATTAGGTAAAGATAGATTTATCTTGTTAAAAAGAACTATTTCCTTCCTTCTTCTAATTACCTCCACATCTTAAATGACTTTTAATTATTTCTCAGTTCCTGGTCTAATCTATGCCTACCCATTCCTGCCCACATTGCAGCTGTCAAAATGAGCACTATGCCATGCTTTAGTTTAACAGATTCTTGTCCTCCTTGCCATGATTACTGGTTCAAGGTTAAATTCATAACTTCAAAATATTTTTGTGCAATGGAAGGAAATCCAAATTACAGTACTCACTCATTCCGAAAGGACACCAGTATCTCTCTCTCTCTCTCCTTGATCTTCGATGAGATCACTCAGCTTTCATTATATGCCAGCTCTTGTGCTCTGGTGTCTCATCACTAATCACCTCCTGACATAAACTAGAAAAAGTGTAAACTGTCCCTTATTGAAATATTTTAAAATGTGCCATGGCTCAGTCCAGATCTGTTGCTAAGGTCTGCCATTTTGACTAATGCCATCTGGGGAGTGGGCTAAACAGTATAAGCAATCTCCCTTATTTAATTATAATTCTTTGATAATAGATGACCACCACCCTCTTCTCACACCCTGCTCTCTGTTCATTTCAAGGTATTTATTCATTAGGTGGTAGTTTTAAATAACCTTGGGCAGTACACCTTCTAAGATGTGATTATATATCATTTCCCTTCCTCTTCCATTTATATTCTATTTTAACCTGACAGCTCTACAAGCACATAAAGTGTACCTACTTAGCCAGCAGTGCATTTACATTCTTTTAACTCCTCTTTCCTGTATAGGACCCATATCTCTCATTCACTGTGCTAAATACTGTAAATCATCTTTTAAGCTGATCATTTTGGCAACACAGTCTCCTCAGTAACATTCTGTGCTGGAATAAAATATTTCAATTGTCTCTAATTGCTTCATAAATGATGCAAAGTAGGTTTATCTTTATATCCTTTCTGCCAAAGCTATACCTAAGGTTTATTTGTCATGTATATTTCTCTAGACTGCCTCTCAGTCTCTTTATTTTTGGAAGACTTTAGTTTGTATTTCTAAATCTTTATAATTCTCTCATTTTTTCATAATTCTCTTTTAATTCACATCACCATTTCTTCAAAAAGCTAAAGCTACAAATTCTCCCAGGTTTCTTTGGGTTAACAGGTGTAAGTCTATATGCTGTTTCTGACAGATCTTTCTGTAATTTGGCACATTTCTGGATCAGTCTGTAATAGGGATAAGTACATTCTCTTCCACCATTACTGAAAATGGAAAAAGACCATCAGAGCCTTCCATTCTTTTCTTACCTAAATCATTGATATTTTCTGCTGCCAACTGGTGAGTAAAACAGGGTAGTGACACATCTATCTATCTATCTATTGTCACACACGCGCGCATGGCAGGAAGCTAAAGGGCTTGAGTAAGGGCAATTCTGAATCAGACCGGGATGTGTCAGAGTGCACTGACTCTTTTTAATAATAATAATAATTCTTTGCATTTATATAGCGCTTTTCTCACTACTCAAAGCACTCAGCAATTGCAGGTTAAGGGCCTTGCTCAAGGGCCCAACAGAGCAGAGTCCCTTTTTTGGCATTTACGGGATTTAAACCCTCAACCTTCCGATTGCCAGTGCAGATCTCTAGCCTCAGAGCCACCACTCCACCTGCAGACCATTCAAGGGAGATTCCACCTGGCCCTCTTGAATTCACTTCCGGGACCGAGCCTATGGAAGAAGACCTTGCCGGCTCCGACCTCTGTGATGTCACGTCCGGGCTCGAGCCTATGGCTGAAGACCCTTATGAGCCCGACCCCTTTGACCTCACTTCCTGTCTTCTCCTTTAAAAGCCTCCACTCGGTTTTCTGCACATCAGTGCTGTGTAAAATTTTTACAATTTTTGCAGCCATACCAATTATACGGGTGGCTGCCCCAAACCTTGCTATGAGCACTCACTGCTCTGTTTTTTCTTCTTCTTTCTTTATTCTTCTGCCACCTCCACACAAGCTCTGTCCTCCACCTCCTGACTCCAGCTCATCGAATGGAGTAAGGCAGACCCTTTAATATTATGCCCAGAAGCACTCCAGGTACTCCCTGATGATCATCCGGCAGCACTTCCTGGTGTGGCAAGCTTTCATCCCGTGGCCCTGATACAAACCAGGGGAGGTCTCTCTTCCGGTCCTTTCATAAGAAAGGCATCCTGGGCTGGCAAGGGCCCCAACTGTCCGCCACAGTATATATTATAAAGTCACACACATGCACTTGGAGAGACAACTTCATGGCTCGTCAAGTAGTAATTCCACTCCAAGCCATGGACTGGTACTGTCACCTAATACCTTTTCTCCTCCCTCTTCAGAATGGATGATTGAAAGACTTAATGCCAATGACATCACTTACGGATCGTGACCTCCTGATCCCACCTCTTCCTTTTTCCAATTCTTAAAACTGGCTCCACTGCCATCTTGGAGTTGGTCGACAGAAAACTTGCATCTGAAGAAAAAGATGTCATCACATTGATTTAGTAGTATTCCATGCAGTTCTTGCCCAGCGGTATACATAGGACAAACTTCAAAAAGAATCGCAACACGAATACATGAACATTGCAACGGCGTCAGAAGAAAGGACTCATGATCACTGATCTACACGCATACTAAATCAACAGGACATACATTTAACTGGGACAATGTACAAGTAAGATTTAAGGCCAGTACCAAAAGTGCCAGAGAGCTGGCTGAATCTTGGCTATGAAATGAGAACGCCATCAACAGACATTTGGACATAAATCCAGCATATGCAAACTTAAGAAGAACATGTTCATAATAAATAAAATCTTTACAACCAATAACCCCCCCCCCCCCCCCCCCCCCTTTCACACTGACTTAGCCACCCTACCTCACCGCAAACACTATCCCCCCCCCACTATGTAATTTTTGCTATATATTGCATTTGATTCTTGTAAGTCTAAGCATTATCCTCTGAAGAAGGCCCCTGGTAGGGGCTGAAAGCTCAGAAATAAAAACTACTTTATGATACATGATTCATTTTCTCCCTTTGTGGATCTCCAGCTGTATATATATACAGTATATATATATATACAGTATATATATATATATATATATAGGGCAGAATAAGTTAAATAAGCTGAGAAGGTTAGTTGTGAATGAATGTTTCTTTACAAAAGCCTCATCATACAATGGATGGGCACATCCAGTAAAAATTGTGTGACTCTCAGTATGGTGACCAAACCCAGAAGTGCAGGAATACCAGGGGCCATTAGAGAGTGCTCCATATGGGATGCTGCCAGGCTCTGTTACTGTATGTCTCTCAGGATTCTGGAAGCAATATCCAGGAGCAGTAACAGGCTGGGACTTAAAAATCCCTCTCAGTCCTCAGATTCATTGAGTTTGCATTTGACACGTGGATATCAAGAAGGGCTCAAGTGACAGAAGAAAGGAAAGTCCAGGAGGGGAAAAGTAGTGTTTGTGTTTAGCAGGCTAAAAAAGATTAGATTGAATACTGAACACAGAGTGATATGAAGTTATGTGCAGTTTAAAGAACTTATATGGGTTTTCATGCTGTCTTTTGTACCATATCTACAGTTAACATCCCAAAGAACTTCTCATACAGTGTACAATACATTACACTTTAACACATAAGATAGAAATAACAAAGGGAGGTTATATAACTTCCTCAGTGATAATTATTTAGATGGAGGTGAAATTTGAATTTGCTATCTTGTGAATTTTAATGCAACACATCAACCACTAGTTCACACTGCCTGGATTTTGCCAGGTCTTCTGACCATAGAATAAGTTTTAAGGCATCTCCAAACTATTTCCCTCACATTCGTGAATACTTTGATAACATTTTCAGTTCATCTTGTATGAAGCTGGTTCCATCTAGAGCCACGTGGCCTGAACATGAGACTCAACAGTTCTTGCCTCTGCCCACATTTTGTGAATTAGTCATCTGCATTAACTGTTAAAAGGCATAGGTTTTAGCACTAAGTAAATAACACCGCCCAAGAGTTCTGGGCATGCAGTAGTGCAACAGATTTTATTTTTAAAGCACTTTTCTGGTTGATTTTATTGCTACTTCCAGATGGTGTTACAGGAATCAGCACATATTGTATTAAATGTAAATACTACTAATTTTCACCAGTATTATTGAATAAAGTTTTCAAAAATTACATTTCTTTATCTTGTTTCTCTTTGATTATGAAATATGACTTGCAGTTTTAGGTGTCCAGATTATTCTCCGATTCACATCTTAATGTGATAGTTGGGCATAAAATTGTAATATTCAATGATTTTTAAAGATAACGAATGAAACTGTTAACTACTTGTCTTTACAGCACACACAGAAAAAACAAATGATACTTTGTCTAAATTTTAATGATATGAAAGTTGAAATTGATCAAACAGTTAAAAAATTAAATAATAGCTAATCTTTTGACATTAAATTACTTTTCCATTGTAAATATTTTAATAAAAGCATATTTCATACAGAAAAGGATCAGCTCATTTCATTGGTTCAGGGTATTTGTTTACACTGTTTTGAGACATAAATTTCTCAATGGGTGTGCCCATGTGCATTCACATGTGACGTCACTACAACTATTTCAGCTATTAAAGGCAGACATTGCACAAAATAAGTTAGCTAGTTTATCTGTTTTTGTTAGAAAGTGGAATTCCACCTTTTTGATGTTAATATTATATGCAAATTGTTGCTGTGTTTTTGTTTGGTTGTACATTATGTAAATTGAGTTGTTATTTTCTGTACATGTTTTGTGCTTTGTAAAACACTTTTTTTTGTATTGTGGTGTGTATTTTTGGTTTATTAGGACCATTTTGGTTATGCAGGCACTCACTTCTGGTCACTGTGGACAGGGTTAGACCTCTGCTCTGTTATGATTCAGAGTGTTTTTTATCCTTTAGGGTACATTTTTGCTGTTTAAATGTATTTTTGTATTTTTATATTAGAGACATGCCATTTCCTATGTCAAATCAGATTGCAGGTATTACCAATTTTGTGTGTTTTTGCATGGCTAAACCATATTCTTAATTGCTTAATTCTTAATGGCTTCCTGTTGGTAACATTTGACTGCTGGATGTTTGACATTTGACTTAATCACAGTGCCACTATATAAGATGGCGGTGAATTAATCCTACTATCCAAATTTTGGATTTGTGAAAAAACCTCACTGTGTGTTTAGTTAGTGAATAAATCATTTTAGGGGGCTAGGGCTACAATTACTGTTCCATGCTTTCCTAGTATACAGTATTCCTTCTTGCATGCTAAGACATCAGAAAGCCTAACACTTATTTGGAATTTAGTAAGAATATTTTGACTGGCCTTTAGTCCGAAGCATAGTTTAAAGCAAGCAAGGGCATGTGTCCTCTTACGTCCTGGTCCATTTCTATTTCAATTTTTGCCCTTGTGGCCTGCCTTTTTCTATTACTGACAGAACAGGCTGTTGCTCCTTTTGATCATGTTAGTCTTGGGGTTCATTAGGGGTTGGTTTTAGATGATTTCACAATTTTGGGAATCTCCTTATTTCTAGTAAATCCTTGTTGACTCACTAACACATTTAATGATTCCTAAAAAATTTCCTTTTTAAATACATCTTTAACACTAATAACTTGAATCTTTTGTGAGAACTTGGATAGAGAATCCTTTACAACTTTTGCAATACGTTTCACCTAGGGTCTATTACTTATTTACTTATTGATTTATTCATTTAAGATATATATATTTTTAAGTTGCTGAGATAGAATGAAAGGTTTTCCATAGATCTTTTGAACAACAAATGAAACAGCTTTTCCCAAAAAAATCAAATGTAAGGTCAATTCAATGTCCATCTCGCTGAAGTTTTGGAAGAGTGGAAGTCTCTGACCATGGAAACTCTACCCACAACAGATATGAACCTATCCAGTATCACAAATTCCATCTTGCTGAAAGTGAGGAGGAAACAACAAGACTGTATTTCAGTAGTGAACCAGAAGAGGATAATGACTGACTGACTGACTGACTGACTGACTGACCAGAAGAAAGTACTTACATAGCCTCCAGGAAACAAAACCACTCTGTACTCCAGTAATAGTGTGGGTAGGAACCGCTTAAGAACATGAGAAGAAGATAACAATTTATACAAGCCGTTCAGGTTAACACAGTTCACCAGTCCCTATGCACTTAACTATCATGAAGCTGAGATCTGAAGGTTCCAAAGTACCTTTATTACTATTTATTACTATTACACTATATGCTATTTTAATGCAGTTGTTTGCAGATCTCCATGTGAATTTCACACTGCAAGAAATTTAGTATTTAAGCCTGTCTTGAACTTAATATTTTGAAATAATTACAGAATTCTGAACACAAAAGCTAACGAACATATACCATGCTCATAATATAAGTTTCTTAATGTTTTTATAGAGAAACAACAAACCTTTATAAAACAAAACTGACAAAGTTCTAGATATGGGGATTTTTGATAAATAATTGGATATGTTATCCAAAATACTTTCTATATGACAGAGAAATGTTTCTTTAAAATATTAAGTCTTACAATGTCTTCAAATGCCGTGTCAATGCTGTGTCTTATGGGTTTCTTGACCTGATTCTGATATGCCTTTCTATAACTGCCTTACCTTGATGATTACATTTTAGAAGAGATGTTTTTAATGGTTATAAACCAACAAAATATCCTGAATTGAGAGCTTCAGTATTCCCACTAAAGTGTATGGTGGGTCAGAAATGAGAAGAAGAATATGGGAATGTCCTAAGTATGTAGCTGCTGTACAGAAATGTGACATTTGGCACTTTATTAAAATTCTTTACATTTCTGACTTGAACATATGACATGTATGATGTTTTTATGGGTTGTGAACAAATAAATGCAGTGGAAAATCCATTAATGTTAATGGTGGGTTAAAATGACCCAAAAGATGTGGAAATGTAAAAGATTTTAGAAGCTGTAAAAGTTATTGGATGTTTACATTTTTATCTGTTTGTTAACTGGGGGAAGTGAATGAAAAGTCACAAAGTTTCATCCTGAACAGATGCTTTTCCGTGACTTAAAGCACAAACCTTGGTCAAATTTCACACAAAAACAATGCAATAGTAAAATCAGTAAGGACAGATTTCCATGGTGTATGAGTACATAGGAGGAAGAGGTTAGGAGCATGCACTGATTACAGCACGTTGCCGCACCCACCACATGGCAAACCACCCGGATTGTGGTCCAAGTGCACATAGATAAGAAATAACTAAAGAAAAGGTGGCACTATGTGGCTTATATAAAAATGTAATAGGTAAAATGGTGACATTTTGTGTCTTTGGTCCTGTATAGTTTTGTTTTGTTTTTTTATATAAATCTGCTTTTCAATGTAAAGAATTTATATACTGCTTCCCAGTCTCTGTAGTAATGACTATGATCATTCAGTCTTGCTTAATGTTTTGGGGAAAGCAAACTTCTAGATTGTGTATTTTGATCCAAAATTATGTATCACGCCTTCCTGATCAGGCTGCCCCCGTATAACATCAAATAATGGGGGGCAGCAGGTAAGAGAGAGTGTTAGAGAGAGAAAAAGCTATCAGATTGGTAAATACATCTGGTTTTGAGATTCCTGAAAGTTACATCCAGGCTTCGATGGAAACATCAGGCTGGATCAAAAAAGACTTACTGCAAGCACTTGGATGTTACTGCTGCCTTGCCTAACCAGAGAAGGATGGGTGTCTGGTTAAACTACAGAAAACCTAGACGTGGGCCAGTCTTACCATGGAGCTTCTCTAGTACAGTGCAAGTTTGGATCTGTTTTGTTATTTTGGCAGGTGCCTTAAAAACTTTAAACTTTAAGCTATAATTTCTTATAGTTTTTTTATGTTGTATTATTGTTGTGAAGTGTATATTGTAGTGTGCAGGGCATTACTGCATATGCAATAAAAGCTCTGTTTGCTTGTTTCATTTACTTATATAGAGCTGGTACTTTATTCAGTGTTCCACTTCTTTAATGTTGTCTCTAAAATTATTCTAAGGTTTTGACAATTAGGTATTTGTACAGTAGATACACTAGATAATATCAAAGAATGAGAGATACTATGAAATATTTTCTTAATATTCATTTGTTCTAGTTATTTTCCCAATAGCTCATTTTTACTGCCCTAGAGTATACTGCATGATGTGCTATCTTTGCTCCTCAGGGAATTTCATATTAGCAAGAAAGCAATATGATGCTCATTTTTATTACATAATTGAGCATCTCTTAAGAAACCAGTAGGCAAGTAATCAATTGCAGTTAAAGTCCCTTTGTATCTTTCAATTGTAAAAGATAGAAAGTGACTCCAGTAGTCAACCACTGTGCATTACATCTTAAATCTTTAATAATGTGTGATCATGTTCTATGACAGCTGTGCAAAGTTCTAGATCTTTAAACAGAATGTTTATGCTTTAACTAAGAACATTTCCAGTTGAATTATTTCATTCTTGTGGCAGATTATTTTTTGGAATAGACTCTGATCTTTTTGCTGTTCAATCTAAGGCAACTCTGCTAGGATTTTCTGACAATATGCCCTATTATATCTAGCAAACATTTATACAGTATTTTTAAAGGCACAGATCTGTATGTTGATAACTAAAAGTTTGCAACACTGGTAATCAGAAACTGTAAAAGAATGTCTTATCGCAGCAATTGAATACTGTACAAAAGCATTCATGATCCCATTAAAGCTCAGTATAATGCTCACAAAATCTTCTTCCAGCTGCCTGATACTAACAGCTGCCCAGGTTCAAATGAACATCAATCATCATACTCCTTCACAATATCAATAATAAGAAAATTAACAAAAATACCAAATTGTTTAGCGTGTATGTAATAAATGTATGACAAGCACTAAATATACAAAAGAGAATATTTAACCTAGCAGTTCTCAAGTTTCTGTGAGAAAAATCTCACACAACATTAAAGATATCTTCTTATTTGAAAGAGTCACAAGCTGATATTGCGTTTTTCAACTGTTGTGATTTGCCGTTTTCAAACAGTGTTACATTATATAAAAGGAGACTTACAGAGATAAAATCACACTGCTGGTGTGCTGTTCAGAGGGTTTAAACCATTTAATGATAGGAGCCATATTCTTTTAGCTTCTTCCGTACCCTGCTTTTTTACCAGGTCATCATTAGGACTTAAGCTATTCTCTGTCACAAAATATTGTGTATGGTATTTTTCAACCAGAAAACCTGAAAATAGTATTGCTATGCATGCATTACAGTCTTATACACAATCATATTTGTTTAAATTGATTTGGATTTTCAGTGGACTATTTTTGATGATTAACACCTCAGTAAACTTAAAGTTTAAGGTTGCTGGTTTTGTAATCTTCTGAAAAGTGTTCCATGCCCCATCCATTTAGATTAATGTTTTTATTTACAGGCAAATTAATTGTCTTTGTTTTTATGATGAAGTAAGGTATGAAAATATGTTAATCTATTACTATGTATTTCTAATATTTCAAAATAATGTCCTAGGTCATTACTGACCACACATTATGTATATTCCATACTTAAAATTTATAAAAAAAAACCAAAAAACTGAAATTCCCCCATGTAAATAATCAACTGTACACACACTTATTAAATTATTAACCTCTGCAACATAATCAAATTGGCTGTACACTCCATATTAAAATAATCTGTCAGAATTCATCAGCTGCCACTTCTTAAGTGCTCAGACTGGTAACAGCTGTGAGAGCCGAGATAAGAGTTCAACGATGAAAAGAAGTGCATGCATAAACCAATTCTTAAATTAATTACAACACCAGAGTTGCTGCGTCAACACACAAAATGTATCATGCAAAATTAGGTATCCTACAAGGACAGCTTGCAGTTTCAACCTGGCATCTTTCATGCTGGCAATAAAAGTGTGTGATGCAGCCCAAAATTAACAGCAGTTTGCAGACTTAAACAGTATATGAACAGCAGGTCTTATGGAGAGCCACCAGTTTACTTTATGAAGGCACACTTCAGTGAGTACAGTTATTACTGAATTATTATAAAAGACGTACACACTAAGTGATACATTCCCAACAAAAATATAACTGGAGGCAAAGATAATTATAAACTGTGCACATTATGCATTTATTCTCAATAGGAACTTTTGACAGGATAGGGGATAATGTAATAAATATGAGAAAGAAAACAGGGCTTTGAGTATTTCAGCCTGAAGAGATGGCATGCAAAATGCTAACAGATAACTTTATGTACTTCTTTCTAGATTACCACAAGTCTCTGTTTGCTGCGTATTTAAAAAAGGATGAATAAATAGGAAATTGCATCAGATTTACCAAGCTGCAAAAAGAATGGTTTCAGCTGCTTACCCATCAAAACAAAGGAATAATACACACAACATTCTAGCAGCATTAACTACAGTATATGTAATGTCTGCATTAAGTAGAACAGCATTTGCTGGTTGATTAATGAAATCTTCTGAGGCAAGCAATCAATAAATCTATCTTCCTTTACAAACTGGCTGATATATATATATATATATATTTTTATAAATAAGCAAAAAACAGTGTCTCATTTGAATTTGTTCTACCTTATTTTTTCCTTTCTCATCTTCCATACTGCTTCCCTATACAAATTACATCTCCTTCTTGCAATAGGACACGTTTCTTTGTTTTAAGAATACTAGAGTAATTTCAAACAATGTATGCTTTCATGGTTACTATGGCCACATTCTTTGGTCTATATTTTTCTGATTTAATTTACGTTTCTGCTTATGTTTCACTTCAGATCTACTTGTTTAGCAGCATTTCACATTGACCAAATGCATTTAGATAATTAGTAATGAATAGACTTCAGTATTTATCACAATTTCGCAAATTTATCTGTTCATGTCACTTTGTGGAAGTAGATTGATTATACCAGCATACAAATCATCGATTCACTTGAAAAATTACCATTTTGGATTCTTTGTTTTTTGCAAACTCTGTAGCATACAGTCTATTTTTTAATTATCTATTTTCAGAGCTTGTACAGGTGCTGGTCATAAAATTAGAATATCATGACAAAGTTGATTTACAGTAATCCCTCGTTATATCGCGCTTCGCCTTTCGCGGCTTCACTCCATCGCGGATTTTATATGTAAGCATATTTAAATATATATCGCGGATTTTTCGCTGCTTCGCGGGTTTCTGAGGACAATGGGTCTTTTAATTTCTGGTACATGCTTCCTCAGTTGGTTTGCCCAGTTGATTTCATACAAGGGACGCTATTGGCAGATGGCTGAGAAGCTACCCAACTTACTTTTCTTTCTCTCTCTCTTGCGCTGACTATCTGTGATCCTGACGTAGGGGGTGTGAGCAGGGAGGCTGTTCGCACACCTACACGATACGGACGCTCGTCTAAAAATACTGAAAGATTATCTTCACGTTGCTACCTTCTGTGTACAGCTTTTAAGTATGCTGCATGGTGCTTCGCATACTTAAAAGCTCAAAGGGCACATATTGATTTTTTTATCTGTCTCTCTCTATCTCTCTCTAACTCTCTCTCTCTGCTCCTGACGAGGGGGTGTGAGCTGCCGCCTTCAACAGCTTTGTACCGGCGGTGCTTCGCATACTTACAAGCCAAATAGCCCTATTGATTTGTTTGCTCCTTTGAAGAGGAAGATATGTTTGCATTCTTTTAATTGTGAGACTGAACTGTCATCTCTGTCTTGTCATGGAGCACAGTTTAAACTTTTGAAAAAGAGACAAATGTTTGTTTGCAGTGTTTGAATAACGTTCCTGTCTCTCTACAACCTCCTGTGTTTCTGCGCAAATCTGTGACCCAAGCATGACAATATAAAAATAACCTTATAAACATATGGTTTCTATTTCGCGGATTTTCTTATTTCGCGGGTGGCTCTGGAACGCAACCCCCACGATGGAGGAGGGATTACTGTATTTCAGTAATTCCATTAAAAAAGTGAAACTTGTATAGTAGATTCATTCATTACATACAGACTGATGTATTTCAAATATTTATTTATTTCAATGTTGATGATTATAACTGACAACTAATGAAAGTCCCAAATTCAGTATCTCGGAAAATTAGAATATCAATTAAGACCAATGCAAAAAAAGGATTTTTAGAAATGTTGGCCAACTGAAAGGTATGAACATGAAAAGTAAGAGCATGTACAGCACTCAATATTTAGTTGGGGCTCCTTTGGCCTGGATTACTGGAGTAATGCGGCGTGGCATGGAGTCGATCAGTCTGTGGCACTGCTCAGGTGTTATGAGAGCCCATGTTGCTCTGATAGTGGCCTTCAGCTCTTCTGAATTGTTGGGTCTGGCGTATTGCATCTTCCTCTTCACAATACCCCATAGATTTTCTATGGGGTTAAGGTCAGGTGAGTTTGCTGGCCAATCAAGAACAGGGATACCATGGTCCTTAAACCAGGTACTGGTAGCTTTGGCACTGTGTGCAGGTGCCAGGTCCTGTTGGAAAATGAAATCTGCATCTCCATAAAGTTCGTCAGCAGCAGGAAGCATGAAGTGCTCTAAAACTTCCTGGTAGACGGCTGCATTGACTTTCAACCTCAGAAAACACAATGGACCAACACCAGCAGATGACATGGCACCCCAAACCATCACTGACTATGGAAACTTTACACTGGACCTCACGCAACGTGGATTCTGTGCCTCTCCTCTCTTCCTCCAGACTCTGGGACCTTGATTTCCAAAGGAAATGCAAAATTTACTTTCATCAGAAAGCAGCAGTCCATTCCTTTTTGTCTTTAGCCCAGGCGAGACGCTTCTGACGCCATCTCTTGTTCAAGAGTGGCTTGACACAAGGAATGCGACAGCTGAAACCCATGTCTTACATACGTCTGTGCGTAGTGGTTCTTGAAGCACTGACTCCAGCTGCAGTCCACTCTTTGTGAATCTCCCCCACATTTTTGAATGGGTTTTGTTTCACAATCCTCTCCAGGGTGCGGTTATCCCTATTGCTTGTACACTTTTTTCTACCACATCTTGTCCTTCCCTTCGCCTCTCTATTAATGTGCTTGGACACAGAGCTCTGTGAACAGCCAGCCTCTTTAGCAGTGACCTTTTGTGTCTTGCCCTCCTTGTGCAAGGTGTCAATGGTCGTCTTTTGGACCAGCTGTCAAGTCAGCAGTCTTCCCCATGATTGTGTAGCCCACAGAACTAGACTGAGAGACCATTTAAAGGCTTTTGCAGGTGTTTTGAGTTAATTAGATGATTAGAGTGTGGCACCAGGTGTCTTCAATATTGAACCTTTTCACAATATTCTAATTTTCCGAGATACTGAATTTGGGACTTTCATTAGTTGTCAGTTATATTCATCAACATTAAAAGAAATAAACATTTGAAATACATCAGTCTGTGTGTAATGAATGAATCTAATATACAAGTTTCACTTTTTGAATGGAATTACTGAAATAAATCAACTTTGTCATGATATTCTAATTTTATGACCAGCATCTGTATATTCAGTATTGTCATGAAGTATTCAGCACAAACATGGAACACCCAGCATTGGACAAACAGCCCATCACAAGACCACTTTTATAAATGTACCAACCCAGAGTTAAACTGAGCCAATTAATAAACAGGAATTAACCTAACTTATGTCAACACCTGATTCCAGGCAGCAGCCCTAGCAACTGCACAATCTAGCCAATTAATGTGGTGTTTTTGGTTAGCATTAGTATCAACTCATTCAGTGTATTTAACTTTTAAACTCAGTTTAAAGACAAATATATTGTCACACACGTGTGCATGGAAGGCAGCTAAAAGAACTAATGGAAGGTAATTCCACACCAGGCCAGGGGGGTGGTGGAGTGTGCTACAGACCAAACACAGGAAATTCATCCTGGTTCCGGCCCCGATGACGTTACTTCCACCAACCAGCCATAAAAGCCAGACCACATCTTGCTTTGCTCAGTTCTGTTCTGGACTCAACTCTGTACACATCTGTTTTGCAGCCTGGATTTGGCTACCCCATATCTTTTTCATGTGTCAAGGCTATTCATTTCACAATATTTAAAAAATATCTTTACTAGAACTGCAGGGAAACAATAACATAGGACTGGTTAGCCAGACTTGTTCCTGTTTATTGTAGATATGATGAGTAGTAAATTAGTTAAAAGTGAAAACATGACAGTGCATTGCTAGTAAGATATTTTTTGTATCTCTTCTTATTCTTTGTTTGCTAAGCGTGAAAAGTCTCATTTACTTTGCTTTTCATCAGTTATTATAAGAAAAGGGAAGAATATGACAAGCGGAATGACGGACTTAAAGGATCCAGGATTTTCAAGGGCAGGTTTTCATACTTGCTGTGGTGTGAACACACACATATGTGAGATTTGCAGTGTTAAGTTCTGATCCTCTTAGTATGCACTCCTTTCTACTAAAAGTACTGTATAACAGATATGTACATAAGATTTCTAGTGAGAGACTTTTGTCTTTCCTGAAAAGCAGCATAGGAGCCTATTAATGGCTAGATTGATGAAAACACAAAAGGGAAACACAAATGTATCGTAGGCCTGACTATATCCTGAAGAGTATGAATGTATTCAAGAGCAACTAGTACAGTTCTCTAAAAATCACTTTTAAAAGTAGAATAAAATAGAGAATCTTAAGTTCTTATTGAAAACCAACTGTGACGGATGGCTGAGGCCCATGTCTGACTGGGACGCCCCTTCAGCACTTGTTCCAGGAGAATTGCCATGGGATACACACTACTTCCCCCAGAACACTTGGTGGCAGCCCCCCTGGGTTGCATCGGGGCCACAGGCATGGGACTTCAGAGCTCAAGCCTTGTTAGACTCCGTGGCCACCGCCAGGGGGAGCTGCATGGCTTAACGAGCCTGTGTGGGCTGGAAAGCAGCCACACCCGAATGTGCAGCCTGAATTAGGTTAATTATCACCTGAAGCACTTCCGGGTGGGCTATATAAGAAGCCAGCAACCACCACTCCGGGAGCCTGAGTCGGGAGGAGGAGGACAACGCTTGCCAGGAGGAGGAGGAGGAGGAGGAGGAGTGGTGGTGGTGGTGAAGACCGGTGTGTTTTGTTTTGGTGTATTTATTTTGTGCTTTTGGGACTGTCCTGTGCCTGTGGGACACAGGGAAGACAATATATTTGTGTTATTTTTAAGCGTGCCTCCCTGTCTTTGTGCCGGGTCGGGCGCCTATATAGCGGCTTTTCACACAACTAAATAAGTTTCAATTTATTTCTGACTACAGTCTACTAAATTTTGCTTAAAGTAAAACTATGACTTATTAGTCTGTAATGGCTGGGATTTCTTTTGACATCAGATACTCTTCCTATTTGAAATTATTATTGAAATAGGCTGTGAAGACTAGGGGGCACCAGTGAGTCCCAAACCTTAAATACGAACACACAAGACACTCCTGGGTTCAAATAAAAGGTGTTTATTACACAAACACCTTGTAAAAACAAGCACAAAACAGGTTGTTTATTGTCCTATCTCTCACCTCTCCTCTCCTGTCTCTACCGCACTGCTCTTCTCCAGTCGAGTGTTGCCTTCCTTCCTCCTAGCTCCGACTACCCTGGACAAGGTAGCACAGTTTCCTCTATTGAGGACCCGGGAGTATGTCCGGTACCAGGGCTTTTGCTCATTTGAAGTTCTTTCAGGTCATATAGAAGTTCCCAATAACAAGGAGTGTATCTCTACAGTGACCTCTTGCGGCACCCATGGACTCCAGCAGGTCTGTTTTACTGGACTACAATTCCCGGCATTTCTTGCTGGCACCAATATCCTGGGTTGCTGCCATCTAGTGTCCTGGGAGAATGAACATCTCTTATCTCCAGTCCTTCCCTTTAATCCTAGCCAGGGAAGGTACTACAAACATGGCTGATCATGATGCCTGTTCATCTGCCTGGGGTTTCCTGTCCGGGTAAAGAATTTTCTTTTCCTTTTGTTGGGATGTCTGTCCATCCCCGTGGGGAGTCCAGTTCGAGTATGGCACCTTTCTCTCTCCCAGCCGGGATGCCTGTCCATCCACTTGAGGCCTCTCATCTGGGTAAGGAACTTTCATCTCTCCTGGTTGGGATGCCTGTCCATCCCATGTGACACTTTACACGACTTAATAGACGTTGACAAATAATATTGTTCATTTCTTTCAAAACTACTGGTAAAATTTATCAGACCTGATACTTCTGTTAGTTTTCCATACATTGATGGCCTGTAACACATCTGACACTTCTGTTTTCAAAACCTGAAAACTTAAAGCTTGTTTTCACTTCTGGCAGAGATAATCTATTTATTTCTATTTTTAAGGTGCACTTGGGTAAAATATTTCTTGAGTTTCCAATTATTTCTTGGGTGTCTCTGAGGTTTCCTAAAGTCTCTGTTTCTGTTTTCTTCAGTTGAGTACCGCGGGAAAAATTGTGTGTGGTTTGTTATGGCTTCAACAGGAATTCGTTTTTTCAGTTTCTCTTTCAAATGCTTGTTTGATCTTTTGATGCAGTTTCTGGTATTCTTCTGACTCTGAATGTTTTGGCTGTTTTTCAGTATTATGTCACCAATGAAGTCATCAATCTATTGTGACCATTTCTTTGGTCTTTTCATTTTGATTTTTTTTTTTACTTTGGGCCTAGAACAGGACATCTCTGAAGTGGCACCATGCATTGTTTCTAGTTGTAAAGTTTTTATTTTACCATTCTTTGATTTGTAGTCCATGTTCCCATAAAGTCTGGTGTCAAGTGTGCACTTATGTCTTTTCAAAGGTAATTTCAAATCTAACTGTGTCCCAATCACTATTGCTTAAAAGGTCAATAATAACTTATTTCCTTTCCATTTTCTCTGAATTATTTGAAAAGACAAACTTTAGATGGGCATGCCCCTGAAAAGTGAGAGAACATTAGCAATTTCCAATAATAACCATTTTATTTTTATATTTTTCCAATCACTGTTCAGAAAATGAAAATCCACCATCATCGCTACATTACCTTTATCCGACATACTGTATATTTTATGTGATTTAGTGATATGCTATTGTTTGCTGTAGCTTGGAATGTATGAATTTTGTTGGATGTAACAAAATCTAAACACTACATCTCTGGACATCTTTCTTACTAGTTTAACCCTAAGTGGAATCCTTCTTCAGTGTTTTTCTTTTAAGACTAAGTATTGTTTTGCCATATTTAGCTCTCCTTTCCTTCCTCATTTATACTTTCTAAAGGATAAATAGTCACTGATATTATATTCCTGTTCATCACTTTAATTCAACCCTGATTCCATAATTCCAATAATATCATGATGCCAAGTCAGTACTGTTAATCCTAGTTCATGTATTTTGTTTCTAGAAGAAAATTTAAAAGAGGAATTTATTATAGTTGCTAATTTTTTATTTAGTTAGATTGTTCAGTCATGTATGTGTTAATGTGGTATTCCCCTACATAATTTATCAACAACAATTCCTTGTGCTGGAAGAACTTCAGAAATCCAACTAATTTGAACTATTTAGGTTCTTACCAAGTTCTCTGTTTCTTTTTTCTTCTGTAAGGTAAATTCTCTTGTACTTCTAGTGTCTGTTCTAAAATGAACTAAAACCAGAATGTGTCTACCTCCCTTCACCAGCAGTCAGTCTACTTTTTGGTGATGTGGAAAACTCTTACACCTGGTATTCAACACATTAATGTTCACTCACAGTCTCTATCGCTTATCTAGCTGCCTGTGATCTGAAAATGAAATCTCTAAAGTTTCGACAAAACTTTATTTTGTTGCACCACTTTGTTTTTAACTTTGCTTGTCTCAGAAGAGTTGCTTTTCTTACACAACAGAGAGTACCTGTTTATGGAAAGGACGCTATGTTTCTGTACTCCTCTATTGACTACTTTAGCCCAAGTACCATCTATTTAGTCTGCATCTTGTTGTTGTATTTACTTTACCTTGGATTCAGAACGTACTCAGACCTCTTTACTTTCTGCATGCTTTATTGTGTTGTAGATTTAATTGTAAATGTGTAAATTTGCCATTTTTGCCATGTATGTTCAATAATCCTTATTGAGAAGGTGAAAACTTGTTTTCAGAAAGGTTTGCTAATTTATTAAAAATTAAAAACTGAAGCCTTTAACTTATATAAATATTCAGACCCTTTGCTGTGGCACTTTATATTGTGGGTATGTGCATCCCTCTGTACTAAACTTGTGGTGAGGCATACAATACAATAGGTCAGGGCAACCATTTCTACAGCTTTGAGTGTTCCCAAGAGTACAGTGGCCTCAATAATTACAAAATGTAAGGTTGGAACCACCACAACTCTTCCTAGAGTTAGTTATCTCGCTAAACTGAGTAACCTGGCAAGAAGAGCCTTGGTAAAGGAAGGTTATGAAAAACCCAATGGTCACTCTAACAGAGCTTCAGAAGTGCACTGCTAAGATGGGAGAAGCTGTTGGAAGGATGACCATCTCAGCGGCACTACATCAATCTGGCATTTCTGGTACAGCGGTTAACTCCCACTTAGAGTGTGCCAATCAGCATTTCAAGGATTCCAATTCAGATTCAAATTCCTTTTATTGTCATTGTACTTAGTACAATGAAATTGCAACAATCCTAGAGTCAATTGGCCATAATTCAATTATAATAAATACAAAATAATACAATACAATAGAATAAATAAATATTGGACTTAGGTATAATACACATAGAAATTGAGTGCAATAATAGAAATAGATAAATAATATAATTGCAAAGAATGTAAACATGTACTCTGTAGTGCAAAAGTGACTGTAGGTATATTGGTAATTGTCAAACATTATAAGTGCTTAGTAGTATTCAGTTCTTGTATGTCTCTGGGATAGAAAAACTGTTCTTAAATCTATTTGTTCGCAATTGGATGGACTTTAACCACCTACCAGAGGGCAGAAAATCAAACAGGGGATGTCCAGAGTGGGAAGGGTCTTTCATGATGTTTTGGTGTTCTGTTGAGGCAGTGAGAGCTGAAGAGTTCCTTCAAAGAGGGCAGTGTACAGCCAATAATTTTCTGGGCAGGGTTTATGATCCGCTGAAGGGATCTCCTGTTTTCCAGTGAGCTGCAGGGCATACCTCGTATGAATGTAACATGACAGAACACTTCCAATGGAGAAGCAGTAAAATGACACCAGCAGCTTCTCCTTCATTTTGTTTTTTTCTGAGGATCCTCAGGAAGTAGAGTCTCTGCTGTGCCTTCTTGACTGCCAATGTAGTATGGCCAGGAGAGATCTTCTTCTGCAACATGTCTACCCAGAAACTTGAAAACTAGAACTCTTTCCACACAATCTCCATTGATGTATATTGGGTTGTGGTTTGTGTTGTGCCCCCAGAAGTTTCGGTAGAGTTCATTCTTTGGATCTCATTCCTATATGCTGTCTAGTCTCCTCCTGAAATGAGTCTAATCATAGTCATGAGAGCATGAGAAAAATGATTCTCTGGTCTGATCAGATGAAACTTTAACTATTTAGGCAAAATTCCAAGCACTATGTCTGGTGAAGACCAGTCTCTACTCATCACCTACCTAATACTATCCCTATAGTGAAACATGATGGCAGCAGTGTCTTGATATGGGGGTACATCTCAGCAGCAGGGACAAGAACAGGGGTCAGAACTGAGGGAAGGATGAATGCAGAAAAGTACAGAGGTTTGAAGATTGCAGTTTACAGATGCTTCCAATTCAGTGTAATAGAGCTTGAGAGGATCTATCAGGAAGAACGGGATTAACTAAGCAAATTGTAGTAATTTACCCAAGAAGACTTGAAGCTGTAATTTCTGCCAAAGGGACTTCTTCAAAATAGGCTTCTGAGGGTCGGAATATATAACATATACATATAATAAGAGATCTCAGCTTATGATTTTCAATAAATCTGCAAAACTTTCTGAAACGTTTCCACTTTGTCATTATGTGCTATTGAGATTAGATTGATGGGCAATCAAAAAGTGTGCAGAAATTGAAGGAGTCTAAATACTTTCTGAGATCACTGATGACCGATGCTTCAAAAAGTGTTTTTCTTCCAAGGTTTTTAGTCTTGTGAAGATCTCCAAGTCTCTGAAGCTACTTCTCAAGTGCACTAACATCTATTGTGAATTTGCTATTTCTCACAATTTTTACAAGCGTAGTCTAACTTTGTGATATCTTGGATGACACTACAGATGACAGACTTAAAAATTATATTTTTCAGACTTCTGTTGACAGAATCATCTTTACATTTTTTTTCAAAGTTGCTTTTATTTGAAAAGTGTATCTTTTTTGATTCAGTAGTAGTTTTGTCTATTTTTCTCCCCTTAAATACTTACCTAGTGCTCTAATGGTAATGAATCCCAACTAGCAGGCAGTATGCGCTACCTGCTCCCAAGAGCTGCAACAAAAAACTTTTGATGTGCTCTTAATTAACTGAAGGCTAACCATAATTAACTGCATTTACACAAAGCAGAATACCACTACTTACTCCAAAAACAAAAGCAAAAATCTAACCCATTCAATCTATCTTGAGAACTCCTGGAATTTTTTCTATATCTTAAAATTACAATATGGTTTAGCTGTGATGGATCATCTAGAGGATGGTTGCTTTCCTGCACTTTCTGTAACTGGACTAAATGAAACTGATAATGGACGGAGGGATGAAATATATATTAGTTCAGACAGAAATGATCAAGATTTATAGAACAGACTACCAAGATATATGAATCAGTTTAAAATAAATGTTTTTAAAAATGAAACTCATTTTTCATTTTCAGTAACCGTATTGGTAATGCCTCTATATACTGAATTGTTTTTATCATTTTGATGATATATCTTCAATAAATCAGTGTGCCAGTTTTAAGTTACTGTGAGCCTAAAAATTGGCCATTGAGCACAACTTCAAAGCATTACTTAATCTGCAACTAATATCATTGTTCTTTACTCTCCATATTTATAATAATTGTAGTTTCTCAGTATGCATAAGAAAAAACAAGGCTCCAACATTATAGACTATTTTTTAAGAATATTCTGCTCATTTCATTTGGGGCATGTTGCTATTTTACTGAAATAAAAGCTAACACGGGAAGACCAGTCTACAGTGAGATGTGCTCATCCTCTAACAGCTGCAAGCTGCTCCTTTGTTTTCCTAGCCATTACAAATCCTCTTTAATCCATAAAGAAAAGCTGTACATTCCAATATATAAAATAAACAAAATAAGGTTCAGTATAATTTTTCACTTCAAATTTGACAAAAAAAAATTCAAAATTTTACAGTTTTTGTTGTTTTCCAAACAGCCAAATAACAATTATATTTCATAGAGTCATGCTGTCACATGTACTGAGTAATTCTTACTGGCACATGCTAATCAACTTGCAATAAGTTGCCACTCCCAATTTTTCTCTGTTAACCTATTGTTCTTCTAAATTTTTCTACATTAAGCAATCATTGTTGGTAATTTTGCTTCAGTATGTCAATACAATTATAGACAGGCCAGCATACTGGAAACGCAAAGGCCATCCATTTGTTTGTAATAATGCACACCATTCTTACTTAATTTGCAATGTCAATTTAGTAAAATAATATTTTGCATAAAATGATTACAACAGCACCAATGTGATGGTTTGTAGTGAATACTGGACATCTCAGAATGGGTTTTTAGAATCGATACCTCTGCAATGATCTGCCATTTCATTAGGCACTTTTCCAAAGCAATGTGGTAGAAGGACAAGTATACAATAGGGTTATTAGTTGCAAGGTTTTATTAAAGGCTGCTTTACATATATAAAAGAATTTAACAGGAAAACACCAGTTCAATAATAACATCCTATTCATTGAGTGTGTTCAAAATTGCATCATGTTCAGATATTAGGTTATTTTAACTTAACTACTTCATAACTTTTTTCTATGAAGAAGCATTTCCTAACATTTGTGAGAAATTTACCCATGATCAGCTTCAATTTGCACCTCCTTGTTTATGTGAAAGAACTTATTTTAATGTAACAGTTGGCACCCAACTTACTGACTTTACTAATACTTTAAGACACTTCCTTCAAGTTTCATTCTAACTTCTATTTGCTTTAACTTAAAAGATTAAGATTCTTCAATCTTTCCTTCTATCTCACACTCTGTAATCCTGGAATAAGTCTAGCAACATTTTCAATTGCATGGTTAAGTCTTTTGTGTAATACTTGGACCAAAACTACACAGTTCCTGGTGTGCCCATACAAGTGAATTACACAGTATAATTATAACCTCATATGATGTACATAGCATACTAGTCACCTTTATTAATCATTCCTCTAGCCTGTCTACTTGAAGACAGTGATGAGTTCACTAGGATCCATATAATAATAATAATAATAATAATAAATTTTATTTATATTGCACTTTATATATCCTTTTTCAAGGTGGCTCCTTTTTACACTAGGACCTTAAAAGAGATTTTGAAATGAAATTGAATTAGTAGAGTAATATTATATGACAGCTGAGGAAATAAAGTACTCATGGGTATTACATACAGTATACACAATAGGATGTCAGCATTGGTATTTTCTGCCAGCTCTTGATGTTTCTCATAGGAAAACTATTAAAGAGAGACTTGATACAACCCAGCTGAGCGATATCTATGACCATTTAATGTATATTGCCTTTGAGTTGAAAAGGAAAGAAGAGACTATATATATTTTATATTTTTACTTTCAGAATATAACTTTAATAAAAACCAAGAATTATCAACAGTGGCTTCATTATTAGCTACATTAAGGCACAGGAGAACTTGGCAGTATCAACATGCTTAGAATTGTGACTATGAGGGTTAATTGCAATGTACAGGCACATTCATTAGTTGACCTTTGAAAATGTATGGTGCGAGTGTTGTGTATTTCCACATTCTACCACATAAGTCAAACTAGATTCACATATTGTGAAAGCAATCACTTTTATATTCTAGACAGACATGGAGAAAAGTCTACTGATATGAGACTGTATGTGAATGAAGTTCTCAGGTGCATTAAAATAAACAAGTGGGCATGACAGATAAAAAAAAGGTTAATTTTTTATGAGAGAATGACATTTCTAAGAATAATCTTTTAAAACAAACTGCACACTTTGTAATATGTTTTATTGTACCCTAAATAATATCCTCAATTAATAACAGTGAAGATGATATTAAACATATCTCTCTTGTAATACAAATTTACATCACTGCCAAATTATATTGATGTACTCCTTCTCTTGCTAGTTAATCCTCAAATTAAAACCAGAAAGCTTGGATACAACAGTACATCCACATAAGTTGATATGCAGAAGCTTCAGGTTCCTTGGGTTCCAAAAGCATTTATTTAACAATATTTAAGCAAAAAATGAAGTTTTGCACATTTTGAAGATACGATCGGAAAACTGATATGGGAAATATATGACATGATTGATGTCAGATTTTCATTCCCTGTTGTTCAGTGTGAGTCACCATAGGCCGCCATTCTATCAAAAATTTGCTGTTGTTCAATGTGATTCACCATAGGCCATCATTCTATCATAAATCAAAAATCTAACTTCATTCTCTAAGAAAACATGAGATTAAACATTTTTCTCAGTCAATACTACACAACACATGAGGTAAGTAATATACAAAAATATGTCATTGTTGGGTGATGTATTCCTTTAATCCCTGTGTAATACAGGTGAAAGAAGTTGTGGAATGCTAATTACACATAAACAAAATTAGAGAAATATGAACTTTATAGTTCCTCTGTGTTATTCGTATGGCATGAAACATGTGTAGTACTATCTCACTTAAAGTTAAAAAGATTAAATTTAAAAAAAGATTTGTCATTTGTGGAAGAATCAGAAAAAAAAAAAATAAATAGCAATCAGGAGAAAAGAAACATTTCATAAAGCCAACTCTAATCAAATTCTCAGCCAGGCTGAAGTTCAATACCAAAAACTGTCGAGCAAAACTATGATGTTGGCCCAGGAAACTGCTTGTCATAAATTTAGCTTTGGAAGAATTAAATCTTTGGTTGGTGTCATGAATTGATTAATGTAAAAAGCTTTGAAATGTGTTGAATTTGAATTTCTTGTTTATTTTTAGAGTGACTTGTATAGACTTGTTGTTTTCTTATGGACACTGCCATTTTCTGTAAATTTGCATATGAGTTTTTAAGTTGGTTGCTAATGTGTGATACTAGAATTTGTATTGCTTGATGTCATCACTGATCTGGTGTAAAGGTCAGTGTTATGGACGTATGGGTTGTCTAATTTATAGATACTTTCAAAGAGTTTTTTTTGGTTTAGCATTACAGGTTTCACATTTCTGCATGTTTACTTTTGATTTACAGTTTAGATTAGTGACTAGGCTTAATAGACGCTGTATTCTTGTTTTTTGCTTTGTGCCTATTTTCCTTGTAGCAACAGGCTGGGACTAAACAAACTAAACAATTAAATTTTATTATTCCTGATTACTAAACATTTACTCACATCAAAACTCTGAGAAACATACTGTTTCTCGATTCAAGTGATCGTTATTTTTCAGCCAGTATAATTTTATCATTTCCTATAGGAAAGGAAGGCAAAGTAGTTTTTATACAGTATGATGAAAATAACCTAACTGTTGAGCATGGATCCATGGTTTCAGCAGAAGAACAGCACAGCAATCAGCCAAGAAGTTGAAAGAGCATACAGCTTACCTTGTAATTATTTTCTGAGGGCTTTAATATCATATATAAACGTCTATGTGTGGAAGTGTATGTGTCTGTCTGTCCAGCCCGGCAGTGTGAGGTAGAGTCGGGATAAGGGCTCCGCCTTCGAGGATACACAAGTGAGGGTAGCATTTCGGCAAAATGAAATCTCCAAAGAAACAGTCACTCACTTAGCCGCTAATACAGAAGCGAGGCGAGCACATCGGCAAAATAGTATCCCTTTTACTTTTCCTCCTGCTGCTAATATACAAGCAAGGTGAGCAATGAAAAACTCTGCATTGAAAACTTATCTGAAATGTATTTTCCAGACTTTTCTGTTGCAACCACGTAGAAAAGTCTATGTAGAATCCTACAGAACAATGATTACATTCTGCTGGTATATGATTTGACCTTTGGTTTTCAGGAAAACTAAAGGTTATGGCTGAATACATGCAAATCACACGAGGAGGGTGATAATACTTAAAAAGCTCCTTCCTGCTATTTTTTTTTTTTTGTTCATACAATAATTCTGAAAGTTTACTGAGCACATTAATGATGACAGGGCCTGACAATGGGGAAGACAGGAATTTGCTGAAAGTAAAAATCACAGAAGAGATGTTATTTTTCTCTCCTCTATTTCCACATAGGGGAGCAGAGGGAAGAAATGGACAGAGTCATTAGCCAGATCTACTTATATCTTCCCATTATGGAGCACCTAGCAGGGTGTGTAATGATGATGTCACTGTCAAGTGACCATTAACGCTACAGCCCTTTTCAGTCAATTAGAATAAAAAAAGACAGTGACAATTGGGTGAAGGCTGTCATTTTATGGACCATCTTCCACAAAAAAAGAGACTCTTTAGAAAGACAAGCATGCATAGTCAAAAGCTACTGTAGTTGTTACCATTTCTGGTGTACACAACACCTTTTATTAATGACAATTAAACATAATCCTCAATCACATCGCTTCACTTATGGTTGGGACTCCATGTGGCAAGCCATATGCAGGACAACTAGGAATGGTAAGAAGTTGTACCACTTTGGATGGACACATGGTGGGTTAGGGAGGTGGTTAAGTCAGTCTTAGTCAGGACCTCACATCTGGCCTTACTGCCATGGGTGACCCCACCAGGAGTACACAACTCCCAACAGTAGCTCATGGGATAATTGATTACTCAAACCACTCTGTCATGTTAAAGAGCTGACTCAGTGGAAGGAAAATATAAATTTAATCTGCCATTGATAGATCATTAAAGCTCAGTAGCTCAAATGTTGAATGTCTCAGTTTTAAACTCATGAGGTAAAAAACTCTTTCATATCTGGAATTAGTTATTGCGTTTTTGCAGGAGACCCATTTAAATAACAGGGACCAATTTGGAAAAGAATGAAGGACTTCATTTTTCACTCAAACTATAGGAAGAAGGCCTGTTTAATGAAAATTATGAATCTCTGCAGCTACTAAAACTATTGGGGCCTGAACAGAGCTATATCATGATCATGGAAATGTAAAATATGAAACTAAAATAATTATGGTGAATATACTGTATATGCACTGAACTTAGGTGATAAAAAAATTATCCTTAAAGTTCCTAATATGAGCTCTAGTAAAATAATAATGGAAAAATATTTTATTTTGCAATTAAATCCCAAGTTAGTTAGGTCCTCAGTAGCTGAACCCGCAATATTTAAAACTACATCAATATAATTTACATTTTATTAACAATCAAATCTATCTCTGATGTCCATGGAGAGTTGTCTAACTTTATTTAAAACAATAATTTTTTCACTTGTACATCTTAGCTCTTCACGTATTGACTGCAGTTTATAGAATGCAACTTTTGCTTGTGCCAACACATTCCTCAATAAAGTTGTGATAGGTTGATTCACTATCTGCAGCACAACTGGACAGATCTCTGAAGTTCCCTGAAATCAAAAATGCTATGTTTTCTTAATAGCAGGAAAACAACTGGAAAACTTTATAAAAATATGTCTGTTAAATTAGTCCTGTTAATGCTAGTTATGTGAGAGGAAGATACAGTAAACCATATTTTGACCACAATTTTTTTTTTACCAGGTATCAATAAATGTCTTTCTAAAAAAGAAAGAAACACCCTTGAGTATGCAGCTTACAGACCAATATCATTACAGAAATATGACATTAAGATCCTTGTGGAAGATTTAGCTAAAAGAATAGAGAATGTGACATCATAGTAGATTTGCTAAAAGCTATCTATTGTGTAAGCTTTTAATATTGTTTAATGTTGAACATAAATCTTTTTTTACCTCTGGATGCAGCATTCCATCGACTGCATTTGATGGAATGAAATAGGCATTTCTCTTTCTCCTGTACTAATTTAGGTTTGAGACATGAATGAATGCGTGAATTAAATATATTATAACCCATAATTCTGTATATGTGCAAACAATATTGATTTTTTTGTTCACATTTTAATGCAGAGCAGGGTACGGCTGTGCAGTTTCTCCAATTCTTTCTGCAATTGCTCTAGAACCACTAGCTGTCTGTTGTAGAACACAGCTGTAAATAAGGTGTCAAGTCAAGTCAAGTTGGGGAGCATGCACTGGTATAGTGCGTTGCCGCACCCACTACATGAGGAAACAACTCAGGATCCAGGTTGGCAACCCCCCAGGCAGACACGCGATCCAGTCCCACCCTCCGGAAATGACCCTCTATCTGCCGCAGCCAGGTGTTACGTGGGCGACCCCTTGGCCTGGTCCAGCCACTCACGTCCCCAACAATGAGGATCTTATGAGTTGGATCACCCTTGGGGAAATGCGCCACATGGCCGTAGTGCCGTAACTGATGCTCCCTCACAATGCAGGTAATGTGTCTCATTTGGGACTCCATGAGCAACCGCTCATTCGAAACAAAGTCAAACCAACGGTACCCAAGGATTTTCTGGAGAGACACAGTACCAAAGGAGTTCAGCCTTCGTCTCAGGTCACTGGATAGTGCCCATTTCTCGCAACCATATATTCAAAAAGACGAAGGTCCAAATAAGGTGTAATAAAGAAAAATGCTGTGATGCTGAGAAGTTTTAATAAAATGTTATTTCAGCTTAAAAAAAACTTCTTCGAACTCTTGTATTTTTCTTTTTGGAATTAATCGTCATTGAATTTACTTGTATTTCATTTTGTTAATACATTTTGTTTTGGGTCATTTGTTTTTCTTTTATCATTAACATTTTTGTTTATCCAATGTGATCTTCTTTTTAGCGTGTGCTGTCATTTTGTGCTCCTGTCATGATGTGATTCTACGTTGCTAAAGAGTGGCCCCGGAAGTAGCATCTTATGACATTATCAAAGTGATAGTATATAGGGCAGCATCGCAAGACGATTCTCATCCAATTGCTGAAATCTTACATGTTTTATCTTTTAATCGCTAGAATTTTGACCATTCCTGCTTTTGAATCTTGACCATGTACTGTATTTATCTTTGTCTATACAGTATCTTATGTTAGTTTGCCCTTTCTTATAAAGAATGCCACTAGGGTTCTGGTCTTCTGGTTCTGTTAACATTGCTTTTGTAGCCTGTTATGTTCCATCTCTCAGAAATTTATGAAAAAGTCTCTGTGCCGATGACGTCATACTCTAAATCGCAGATTCAAACTCATCATTTCCAAACATATTAAATCTATTGGGGGAGTTCGCATGATCTCTGTTTTCAAAATTAATTTGAATGAAAGTGTACATTTCCTGGTTACCTCTCCTGCAATTCATATTAAATTAGGACAGGACTGTCATTGATTATTTGAGAATAATTCAAATATCTAGGAGCTATAGTCAGAGGAACATTTAAAGATTTATTCAAATTTAATTACTGAAACTTTGTGGAAAGCATCAAACAAACTGTAGCATGTATAATTAATATTGTCCCAGAACATATTTTTTTAAAATCAGATCATTTTGTAACTTTGTTCATTTGAATGCCAGAAGGCTTTGCATTAAAAGGACAACTCAGAAAAAATATAAAAACCAAGGCCTACATGGCATTTTCTGATTTACAGATTTATTACTATGTTGTGAATATTCTTAGGTACTGTACTATGTAAAGAATTAGAAAGTTATCAGAACTGCACCTGCATGGTAGCTTAATAAAGGAAATGTTGTTCAAAATTCCTTTTGTATATGCTTTGTTTTGTGATCCAGTCTTCAGCAACAATCACCAGTTTACAAGCAATAAGGCTGTGTATCACTCATTTAAAATGGAGAGAAAAGCCAAGCAAAATGACACCTTTTATTGGCTAACTAAAAAGATTACAATATGCAAGCTTTCGAGGCAACTCAGGCCCCTTCTTCAGGCAAGATGTAATGGGAAACATTTGTAGAAGAAATTGTTGGGAGTTAGAAACGCTATTCTCTGCTGCTCCAGTGCATGATAACTATGTATTTCAGCCTTCTTGCAGTAGTAGGGTGTTGTACCTTTGCATCCATAATAGCCTTCGTACACCTGTGCAGTAGTATAATTATGGAAGTCATTACTCAGCTATGCATCAAACATAAACACGGAAAAACACACTGCTTTTTATGTACAAATTAGGAACTTTGTCAAAAGAAACTTTGCTTTGTTCCCTAATGTTCCATCAGTATCTACACTTAAATAAATTGTATTTAGTAATTATGACAATATGGTTAATTTTTCAGATTTAACAGCTAATCATACAGTGTGAACCCCTAGACAATCTTTGGCAAGGATTAAAAGGAAAACACTCAATTGAAATCTCAGGCAAGGAATAGAATTCAGTTATTTATAAGATATACTTTTCTTCAGTTTGTCCAAAGCATGCTGTAATTTTGGTTAAAATTGTGTGTTATGCAGACCTTTCTACGTTAAAATGATGTAAAATAAGTCAGGGACACAATTTGAACTGAACAATGTCAATATGTACAATATACCTTGTACGGCCCTAATTTTGAAAGAAAACTTTGTATTTGTCTAACATTGTTAGACTCCTGATCTACTAATAGCAGTATTTAGAGTAACATCAGATGAAATGTCTTTAGTGATATTCTATACTGCTTACATAAAGTAGTAGTGTACATCACATATCTGACACCTAACCTACCATCCATATTTCAGTGGAAAATTAATGTATTATACAATTTAAAACTAGAAAAAATTAAAATGACCTTATAAGGAGCACTGTAAAGCTTTTTCAAAATTTGGCAAGATTCTTTTGTAATAGTCTCCCAGAGACCTCTACTTGTATTTTTTCCTTTTAACATTTTAATAAACACAAGGAACTAATAATGTATTTTTAAGTATATATGTTTCTTTGACCTCAACAAGAATGAGGTGCTGATTGCCAATTATGTTTCAACATATTTGAATTTTCTGGGGTGTAGAACTTTGAATTATTAGAATGCTAAAGGTTGATTGAATTTTGTTTTGTTTATTGAATGATTTTAAGCGTAAAAAACTGATATAATAGTACTGAAGTTTGTAAGAATTTGGTGCTATAAATTCATGCAGTCTTAGGACAATCACACCACAAGCAAGTGTACACAATGTCCTGCTGTTCTTTTCCAGAGTACTTACAGAAACAAAGTGCATAAATGGGGATAAAACCTCTAAATTGGCAGTCATCCTTGAAATGTAAAAACTACAGAATTATTTAATAGATAGTTTTGGTGGCCATCTATGAAACCAGACATCTGTTTTAAGGTGTGCAAACAGTGTCCATGTGCAAATGCTGCTACTGGGTTTACCATGGAGTTACCTTGATATTCATTGGGAACAAATACAGATTTTTCCCTGTCACATGGCATAACTGCATTTCTTGTTGTTTTATATCAGTTCCCTAATTATGCTTAGTTAATATATTTAAAGAAATTGCTATATACAGTAGCTAGAGAATAATAAACATTTTTGTTAGTGAAGTTACTCATACATTGCTTACAGGTATCAATTATGTCTAGTAGGTAATCCAACTTCCAGTTTTTGGAGAAGTGTTTGCTCAACATTTTAAATCACCAAACAAACAACAGACAGTGGAACAAGTCAATCAAGATGAAGCAAAATTTGTCCACTCTAATATTAATGACTTCATGATTACCTGGAAAGATATGCCCAAAACAACCACTGGCTCTCAGAATACTCATGGAATACTAAAAAGTTCTACTACATAAGATGTTCATCTTTTGAATGTGTTTATGGTGATAAACCTAACCTTCTACACTACCAAAAAATTAGTACAACTTACGGTAACTTACTGTCAGCTGTGGTTGCCACAATTTTAGCGTAAAAATGCAATATTACTGATTTTTGTAGTACAACAACATTTTCATTTACTGTATAACAAACTGTTTAAAACTGGTTTCTTCAGATATTTTCAAGATCTATTTGTCACTTTTTCTCTAAATACAATGGTAAAAAGCTGTACAAACTGATATATTTAATGATAAAAGATGCTGGTGTGGTTTCAAAAGTTCTATGGATTAAAATATGATAGCACTCTTTAAAATAGTTTGGTAAATGTACCATATAACTACATACTTAAAATTGTTATTTTTATAGTTCTTTTCATATTTAGTATGATCTTGTATAATTCAATGTAATGCCATTTACAGTTAGTTTTTTAACGCTAGTGAATTATTAGTGTTTGCTTCGAAAGCAATTACCAGAGTGAAAAGAATCAGAGCACTGTGTTGCCTTTATGACATGCAGCATCATGTGTTCTTAATATCCTTTAGCAATGAAGGGACTTAAACACACACAGGAGCTTGCAGTTTATTTTGTTTAATAGCAAAGCACAGGAATAGACTGCAACTAATGCAGCTCCATATTTATTACAGCTTACATTATAGCAAAAAATAAGTTAACATGGACACAGTCAACATACTGTAACACAATTCCCCATGCCTACAGGTTTGATAAAGTGCTACATGGCAGCCCACATATATTTGTAGTCCCATTTGTCTCACATATGCAGTGTTTTTTTTTTAAAAGCAACTTGCAAGATTGTAAGTGGAAATAAAATGTCTTACTAATTAAGCTACCAAAAGTGACCATTCAAAATCTGCATCAGGACTGATAGTAACACTGAACTTATAATTCAAAATGGATATATATATTTCAAAACAGCTTTGTGTTAACAGAATTATATTATAAAAATTAAAAACTAAGATCCAAAATTTTGCCATATCAGGCAAAAATCGCTATAATCAGTGGTAGACTAGAACAATGGTCAAGTAGAAATGACACTGGCAAACCAAATAACAAATGGAGAAAACAATCTAAAAGCACAAATCACTGCATCCTATTCGGTCTTTCCATTCATGATCTGCAAGTATTGAAATGAAAATGCAAACTCTCAGATTGGCTAATAATTGCTTCCTGTTCTTCTTGTATTCCAACTTGGTGCACTTCTGAGGATTTATAATGAATAAATACCCGTTGACACAAGTGTTGCACAAAAGTTAAGTGTGGAAAATTTTTGAAAAATGCAAATTCATTCCTACCTCTAAATGAACTCCAGTACGGTACAGAATTCCAAGGGAGGACGAATGTTAAAGCAGTAATAAGTACCAAACATCATACAGAGAGCAGAGATGAAATCAGGGATGTGGTCATTCACAATGCGTTGGTCAATGCTTAGCATGAACTCCCGTGCAGCATAGTAGAATAGGATCCTGAAATCAAGAACATATATCAGATATCAGAGAATTTGGAATTGAATAAATTATTCCTTTTATAATAGATCCTTATTTTGCCAATCTGTTAACTCTCTAATAACATTTTTATTTAATTTGCATTACATTTAACCTTACAAGATGCTCTGTTTATCAGTTTTCTGTATCATAATTGGGAATGTGGACTTGCATCATGGCAGCAAGTATTATCAAAGCAACTGCTGCCATCTGATTCAGTGTCGATCAACGCACTTCAGAAAAAATACACTACATATAATTAAAATATGGCTCTGTATTAATTAATAGGAATTCAGGTGAATTCCCAATAGATTTGGAAAGGCATCATACAATTTTGTTTCAGAATTTAAGACTATGATTAGTAAGTTAGTCTACAAGTACTCATATGTAAAAATGTAATGAATTTAATTCTACTTACCACAGAGAATTATGCACAGTATCAGTAGTAAGGTCTCCAGCTTCACCTAATTGGCCAAACTTGTCTCCTCAACATAGTGCAAGATATTCTTCTCCTTTTAAACAAAACTTTAGAGCAAAAGAAGCACCATATTCATTACCTCTTCAGAGCAATCTTGTAGTTGACCCTGTTTTCATTAGTAATTTTGCTAGAGCTTGGAAACCCTTTTGTTCTTGTCTAACACAAATTCTTTCAGGTAGGTCAGGAGTCATGATGAATTCCTAAAGGGATTTTGGATACTTTTCTTTGGCAATTTTTGTGGTGCTTTGTGGTGTTTTGTGGTTTTGTGGTGCTTTCCAGGTGCATCACATATCTTTATCATTTCAGACACGTCAATCCACTCCATTTCTGTCCTAACACAAAGATTTGGCCTTTTCCTCCTCTCTAAACACTACATCTGGCACCTTTTGCTAATGAATCTAGTAACTGTTCACCCAGTTTAGTGGAACACTAGAATGGCTGCTAAGTGATGGTGAACATGAAAAAGAGCATGAAGAGAATAGAAAGGAAAGAAGTTATGCACTCTTGTCTGTGGAAGACAATTTCAGTCATTTTAAACCATTTTTATATCTCAAAACAGGGAAATTTGAATTCTCTATAATATCATGTATGGTGTGACAGATAATGGGCCCACTAAGCCCCAAAAGCCTGGACTCAACCAACACAAATACAGTCACGGGTTCAAAACAGAGACATTTTCTTTAAAGGTTGCAGAAACACAATTACAAGCAAAATCTTCTTTCTTCCTTCTTTTCACTATCTATCCACCTCCATCCAGTGGGTGCTGCCTTCCTAACTCTCCACGCTGACTCGACTGTAAGAGACTGGACAGCTTCCTTTTATGTTAGACTCAGGGGTACTTCCAGTGCCAGGGCATTGCCTGATGGAAGTACTTCTGGGTCAAATGGAAACCCCCAAAAAAGAGGGATCATAAATCCCTGCAGCACCCCCTTCTGGCACTCATGGCACTCAG
Organism: Erpetoichthys calabaricus; assembly: GCF_900747795.2. Lineage (NCBI taxonomy): Eukaryota > Metazoa > Chordata > Cladistia > Polypteriformes > Polypteridae > Erpetoichthys > Erpetoichthys calabaricus. The sequence continues at coordinate 201,185,418 of NC_041394.2, forward strand.
CAGAGCTGAGTCATGGCACTATAATTCCCATCATGTCCTGCAGATGTCCACATGGTTACCAAGGTCCTGGGATGCTGCCATCTAGTGGATGGGAGATAAACATTCCGAAACAGGAGTTTTCCCCCTCTGCTCCTATGTTTTGTCTTCTCACCCGGGTAAATGTCCCATACTCATCCTGAATGGGATGCGAGTCCATCACTGTATTTTTGTTCTGGCTTCCCTTCTTCTCAAGGGTCCCACTTTTCTCTTGGGCAGGGTGCCGGGTAATTTTTATGCCTCTTACCATGGATAATAAACATTATATAATGTATATAATGAAGTCAGTGAAATGTAACTAATGTATCATTGTCATGCTCTTTGACTGAAATAAACTTACCATTCTTTGCCCAAGCAAGTAGCAGTTTTCTTGTCTGGACTGATCTCTATATTGGCAATAGCTTAGCTTCTTGGATGTAAGATAAATCTTCAGGAGTCTCGACTCCCTGTGAAATTAATGGCTCTTCTATCACATTTAGAACTGGGATTGTAGGATTTGGCAACACCGGTGCAATGGCAATGCTTACACTGTTCTTCTCTGAGTGATCCATGACTATTAGGGCAAAAGAAACACAGTAAACAAAAAATAAATTTTAATGCAGTTCCCTGCTATGAAGGCTGTTGCTATTATTCTGAACAAATGCTATGTTTCAGCGGAACCACTGTTTTTCAATTCATTGTGTAGGATATCAGTGGATAAAAGTCAATCAAGCCATTATTGTAAAAGCATTGTATCCTTCCCCCAGTATACCTCCCTTCCTTTGAGTAAAGATGGTACTGAGGAAGGTAATCTCATTAGCAAATATGCATAATAGTCATCTTTGGTCAGAATTACCACAATCTCCTCAAACGCAAAAGAGTCATCATTCTTAGTGATACAAATCTGTCCTTTCTTGTATGCAATTCCCTTAAATTCTATTTCCGAGACTTCAGTGTTTTTGTCACTGAAGCCTAATCCTCTGACAGCCTGTTTTACTGCATCACTGTAAAGCTCAGAATTAAAAGGTGAGCTTTCTTTTCTTAGTACAAGCACAGAATATGTTCTAGCTGACGAACAGGCTTGTAACATTCGATATCTTTCAAACAGAGTGAGACATAAGTTTCTACATCTTTTCAGATGCCCTGAACATCTCTTAAAATAGCTATGCTGGCTTACATAGTCAACAATCTAATCAGTGAGCCCAATTTCAGAATCAAGCCTCTAAATATTGCTGAATGAGAATATTCAAATAAGCCACCCGAGACAGGGAAATCTTTTGAGAACAAATCAAGTCAACAATGTCATTTAGTTGCAGTGTTAATTGCCAGACAACATCAGCCAATATCTTGTACACTTGTCACCAATAATAAGAGGTAGAAGCCTAAGGAAATTCCAGTTTTTGAATAGCCAGACCTGCAAGCCTTTACTTCACATGGTTTTGATAAAGCATCAGATCCACTGTAGCTGAACTGCTTTATGCAACAGTTCAATACAGAGTATGCGAACCACTTCTATTTTTAATGAAATGCTTATGGTAAAGTGCATCATCATACGATAAGACACCTTCAAAAATATCAACGTCAAAACATGGTGGCAAACAAGGCTGCTTCAGAGAATTGAACACTGACCTGAACTTTACTAAGACTGTGAAGCATCTCCAGCCTCTAGTGCCTCAATGGAAAAATAGTAGTTGTCAGCAGAGGTGGGTAGTAACGAGTTACATTTACTTCGTTAACATTTACTTGAGTAACCTTTTAAAAAAATTGTACTTCTAAGAGTAGTTTTACTGCACTATACTTTTTACTTTTACTTGAGTACATTTGTGAAGAAGAAACACTACTCTTAATCTGCTACATTGGGCAACACTCGACTCGTTACTTTTTTTCCATTTATACATTAAACTATATTTTTGCAAGAGAGAAGTTGCCAGTGGATCTACTGCATGACTGTTTCACCAATCAGACATAGCCATGCAGTCACATGACCACACACAAACTTCCTGCGTCTTGCAGCCTGTGAGAGACTTTTTAGTTATGCGGGGCTCCTGTTCACTGCTAAACGGTCACAGCTTCACTGCAAGAACCAGTTTGTCATTCCCAAGCCTGCCTTTCATGTCTTTTAACCTCATGTATTTTCTCCTTTTCTTTGATTCCCCCTTCTTTTTTGTGATGACCCGTATATATACACTCCCATCTCCGAGGGCCTTAATCACACGCCGCAGGAAGCCAATTAATCAATTAAGAATGATTGGACCCGCACGTGCAGGTGCGACTCGCACCAACTACCTCATTAACTCCCTGCGGTCATGCAATTGCGCCTACGGAGAGTGACACGGCCTTCTGGATTTGAAACTGGCCTTTTTTTTTTTTTTTTGAAGCCGCGTATCCGCTACACCACAAAGTGAATATGCAGTATTATACTGTCAGTGTACGGTATATCTTGTCACTGTAAGTAGTTTGCACTGTTTAAACATACATGTTACCTACTGTAGGTATTGGCTTCAAAAGCTTTGTTGTGAAAAACTGAGATTTGGAACTTTGTGTTATTCATGCATCTTTATTTTGTAAAGATGTGGTTTATTTTTAGTCATTTTTTTATTTTATTATTTGGAAATAGCAGAATTAGCACATTATTTTATATTTTTGTCTGTCTTATTAAAACATTTCTAAAAAATAAATCATTTATTATGTTCAAACAGTTAATCCGTACTTGAGTAGTCTTTTCACCAAGTACTTTTTTTACTCTTACTTGAGTAAGTTTTTGGTGGACTACTTTTTACTTCTGCTTGAGTAATATTATTTTGAAGTAACGCTACTCTTACTTGAGTACAATTTTTGGCTACTCTACCCACCTCTGGTTGTTAGTAGTACATTATGGAGCCAGTGAATTTTGGTCATGCAGAAATTCAGCGCAAGTGATTAGGCAATATCTGCAAAAGTGTTCAGATTGACTATAACTTTTTATTTATTTATTTATTTATTTTTTATTGTAATCATTCCATACAAATAGATCAATTTATAACCAAACAAAATTGAAGACAAATCAAACCCCACCTCTGAGAAGGAGAGCTTAGCCAAAGGAGAATTGCTTAGGGCTTTTTAATAAGGCAACAATAAACAAAAGAAAGGGAGAAATAAATATATAGGTAAATAAGAAACGGAGAAGGGAATTAAATGCGGTAATAGTTATTTCTCTTATACTAAAATAATATTGATTAGATCCTGCCAGGTTTTGAAAAAATTTTGTATAGATTCTCTAACTGAGAATTTTATTTTTTCCAATTTCAAATAATATAAAACATCGGTTTCCCACTGACTTATCAGAGGAGAGTTAGGATTCTTCCAATTTAACAAAATAAGTCTGCGTGCCAAAAGTGTAGTGAATGCAATCACCGTTTGCTTGTCCTTCTCCACTTCAAGTCCGTCTGGAAGAACACCGAACACAGCTGTTAATGGGTTAGGAGGAATTGTGATACCAAGGCTGTCTGAAAGGCACTTAAAAATTTTGGTCCAAATTGATGTTAGCTTGGTGCAGGTCCAGAACATGTGACCCAGTGAGGCAGGAGCTTGGTTGCAGCGTTCGCAGGTTGGATCTTGCCCTGGAAATATTTTGGACAGTTTTAAGCGAGACAGATGGGCTTGATATATAATTTTTAGTTGAATAATTCTATGCTTTGCACATATGGAGCTCGAGTGAATTCTCTGCTTTGCTACCTTCCACTCCTTTTCTGATATATTGATTAAGAGATCTTCTTCCCAGTGTCCTCTTGGATCTTTGAAAGGTAGGGACTCTAATAGGATTTTATATAATGCGCAAATGGTGTTTAATTCCTCGAAATTGAGCAGTATTTTTCCCAGCATTGTGGAGGGTACAAGGTGGGGAAAATCGGGCAATTTCTGTTTAACAAAATTTCTAATTTGAAGATAGTGAAAGAAATGTGTAGCTGGGAGGTTGAATTTTGAACGTAATTGTTCAAAAGATTCAAATATGTTGTCTATATAAAGATCTCTGAGCATTTTAATCCCAAAACTTTTCCAGGCATTAAAAACTGGATATGTTTGCGAGGGTTGAAAGAGGTGGTTCTCTTGCAGACGTGCCACCGATAAAAGATTTTCCATCTTAAAATGCTTTCTAAGTTGGTTCCTGAGTGAGTAAAGCACAATTGGGTTATTAGTATATTTGCGATAACTTGCATTTATTGGAGAGCAGAGCAGGGAGTATAAAGAAGTACTACAGGATTTTACTTCTATTGCGGACCAAGCCTGTGTATGTTCATTTATTTGTGTCCAGGTTTTTATGGCTTGAATGTTTGCTGCACAGTAATAAAACTGAAAATTAGGTAAAGCCATGTTACCTTCTGCCTGAGGTCTTTGTAGGGTCGCTCTTCGGATTCGTGGGTGTTTTGATTTCCAAATGAATGAGGTTATTGTTGAATTTAACTATTTAAAAAACGATTTATTGATATATATTGGAATGTTTTGAAATAAAAAAAGAAGTTTAGGAAGGATACAGTAATTCCTCGCTTATATCGCGCTTCGACTTTCGCGGCTTCACTCTATCGCAGATTTTATATGTAAGCATAGTTAAATATATATCGCGGATTTTTTGCTGGTTCGCGGATTTCTGCGGACAATGGGTCTTTTAATTTCTGGCACATGCTTCCTCAGTTTGTTTGCCCAGTTGATTTCATACAAGGGACGCTATTGGTAGATGGCTGAGAAGCTACCCAACCAGAGCGCGTATTACATATTAAATAAAACTCCTCAAATATATTGTGAGCACGGGGGCTGTTCGCACCCCTAGAGGATACGGCCGCTCCTCAAAAAATGCTGAAAGATTACCTTCACATTGCTCTCTTCTTTGCTGGGCTTACATATGGTTGCTTTATCAAGTGATATGCTTCCTGCACGGTGCTTCGCATACTTAAAAGATCAAACAGCACATATAGATTTTTACTTTTCTCTCTCTCTCTCTCTCTCTCTTGCTCTGACATTCTCTGCTCCTGACGGAGGGGGTGTGAGCAGGGGGGCTGTTTGCACACCTTGACGATACGGACGCTCGTCTAAAAATGCTGAAAGATTATCTTCACGTTGCTACCTTCTGTGCAGCTGCTTCGTGAAGCGACATGCTGCACGGTGCTTCGCATACTTAAAAGCTCGAAGGGCACGTATTGATTTTTGATTGTTTGTTTTTCTCTGTCTCTCTCTCTGCTCCTGACGGAGGGGGTGTGAGCTGCTGCTTTCTTTGCAACTGCTTTGTGCGACGGTGCTTCGCATACTTAAAAGCCAAACAGCCCTATTGATCTGTTTGCTTTTCTCTATCTCTCTGACATTCTCTGCTCCTGACGCACACTCCTTTGAAGAGGAAGATATGTTTGCATTCTTTTAATTGTGAGAAGGAACTGTCATCTCTGTCTTGTCATGGAGCACAGTTTAAACTTTTGAAAAAGAGACAAATGTTTGTTTGCAGTGTTTGAATAAAGTTCCTGTCTCTCTACAACCTCCTGTGTTTCTGTGCAAATCTGTGACCCAAGCATGGCAATATAAAAATAACCATTTAAACATATGGTTTCTACTTTGCGGATTTTCACCTTTTGCGGGGGGTTCTGGAACGCAACCCCCGCAATCGAGGATGGATTACTGTATTCATCTTAACAATGTTAATTCTTCTGGCTAGAGTGAGATGAAGGGTTGACCGTCTATGCAAGTCTTGCTTAATTTTTTCCATACAGACGGCAAAATTTTGTTGATAAAGAGCTTTATGTTTACTTGTGATATTTACCCCTAGGTATTTAAACTGATCTGCTATGGTAAAAGGTAGGGTGTCCAATCTAATATTATATGCTTGTGAATTCACTGGAAAGAGTATACTTTTATTCAGATTAATTTTAAGACCAGATATCTTTTGAAATTCTATTAGTGCTGTTAAAACTGCAGGGACAGTGTTTTCTGGGTCTGATATATATAAAACCATATCATCTGCATATAGAGAAATTTTCTGTTCCAGTCCGTCTCTGATAATCCCCTTTATCTGAAAAGAATTTCGGCAGTGAACCGCCAGTGGTTCAATGGCAATTGCAAACAGCAGTGGCGACAAGGGACATCCTTGTCTGGTACCACGTTCTAGCTTAAAGTAGTCTGAGCAAATGTTATTAATACAAACTGAAGCTTCTGGATTGGTATACAGTAGTTTGATCCATGCACAAATATTCGGGCTAAACCCAAATTTCTCCAATGCAGTGAAAAGGTAGTTCCATTCAATCATATCAAATGTTTTTTCTGCGTCTAATGATAGTAATATCTCTGGGGTGTTTGATTTTGCTGGTGAATATATAACATTAAACAAGCGTCGGAGATTGGAAGATAGGTGTCGGCCTTTAATAACTTCAGTTTGATCTTGTGATATTACCGAGGGCAGCACTTTCTCCATCCTTCTAGCTAGAATTTTTGAGAGTATCTTAACATCATTATTCAGGAGTGAAATTGGTCTGTATGATGCACATTGTAACAAGTCCTTATTTTGTTTAAGAAAGACGGTGATTAATGCTTGACGAAATGTTTGAGGTAGTATTTGGTTGTCTCTAGCTTCTGTAAATGTTGCCAATAAGAGGGGAGCTAGCTGAGTGGAGAATTTCTTATAAAATTCTACGGGGTAACCATCAGGGCCTGCTGATTTCCCGCTTTGAAGTGACTTTATAGCATCTAGTAATTCTGTTAGCGTCAGAGGTTTATCCAGTTCCTCAGCACTTAAAGCATCTTTTTGTAGTGTCTGTAATGTATCCAGAAATGCATTAGATTGTGTGTTGTCTTCTTTGAGCTCAGTAGAATATAAGGATTTATAATAATCTCTAAATGTGTGCATTATATTTTTATGGTCAATAATTTCTTCTCCATTCGTGTTGGTGATTACTGGTATTGCATGGCATATTTCTTGTTTGTGAATTTGTTGAGCTAAAAGTTTATTAGCTTTTTCTCCGTGTTCATAGTAATGATGTCTGTTAAGATGTTAAATTCTGTATGCAGGGCCTGCCTTTTCCTGTGGAGAGCTTCACTTGGACGCCTGGCTTGTTCTTCATCTATTCTAGTAATTTCGCTTCTTAGCTCTGACACAGATTGACTATAATTCTCAGTAAAGCCACCAATGCAGTAGACACCCAAGTTATCTCCAGCAATACAAGACTGACTTCCTTTAACTACAAATCTGCTTGGCAAAGATATCTCATTATCTTGCAAGTCTTTCAGGTCTGTAACCAATTGTGAAAAAAAAAAACTTTGCATAGCTAAACTCTTTAAAATCTTTTTCCCTCTGTAAACCCATCAGTTGCATGCGATTGACATCTTATCGGAGATGAGTTGGCATTTTAACAAGTGAAAAGTAGACAGCCAGGATTGTATGCTTTTTTGGCAAGTCCTAAAGGGTTTACAACAATAATTTCATCCTGGAACAGCACTACTAAGATAATCTGGATTTTCTTGAAAAAATGGATTGGATTTAAAGACTTGGCCCATCTCTGCAATTACATATAACATTTGAAACCATCTGAGCAGCTTTGTTTATTGACACATAATAAAGCTCTGATTGTGAATCTAACAGATATCTCAGAGTATCTTTCAGTGGTGTATAATGCACAAACATTTCTGCCCTTTTCTCATTGCTGCCTAAAACATTCTCCTTTGGTTCTACGTAATTCAACATTTTTTTAAAAAACTGTGTCCTTAGAATGTTATTCTCACATGTCCTGTATGACAGGATAAAAACAAGTCATGTTCCTGCACTCCATCACAATTTTTTTAATATCCTCATCTGGTAAGGACAGGTATGCACAACTTATTCAATGTAGGCATCTATCCAAGTTGATTGATGTTCAGCACTTCTTCCACTATATTTTGAATAGCCAAAGCTGGGATAAGAAATTGCAATATTACATAAAAAAACAAACATTACTTAGATACAAATCACTGAAATCCTCAGGCATGTCTCCAACAATTTCCACTGTCACTGGAATGCCTACATCTATGTCTGCTCCAACAAAGGATGTTTCAGCCCTTCTGGTAGAAGGTAAATGAAAGCTTGCATCTTTATATTAATTATGAATCACTGATGCAGTTAAATGACACATGATTATGTTTTGGACAATTCAGTACTCACACTTCTAGCAAATGTTCTTTCAAATGAGCAAAAAGATGATTGATATCCTGGCATTGTACTTCACACAATACAATGCTACATTTGAAAACCATAAGAGCACTTTTGGGAACAAGAGAAGGATTATTGTGGCACCTGTAACGGGGTGCCTTAAATGCGGCATATTTGAAAAAGGCCTGCTTACAGTCTGGAATAGCACACTTGAAAATGCAATGTGTTTAATTTCTATGCCATTTACAGTGCATCATAGGCACTTAAATTCTGCAGTAAATCACCACAAACAAAAAAATTCAAAATTTGGTGGATTCACCGTGTACAATCGCCTTGTAGACACAACCTCAACAAGGTTAAAGTCATGTTGCTAAGCTAGCTTTTAACACTGCATAATTATGTTACAAACAGTTTAATGTTAAAAGTGATTAAATGCTGCTTCACTTAAAATGAACATAGCACAACATAAAATTTAACTCAAATGCCACACATTGGATAAATCAGCTTACCTGAATCTCATGCGCAGAATATTAATACTGTCTTGCAGTGACCTCACATATGTTAAAGACGCCGTTGTAAGGTTAATCAACAAAACAGAAAGCTAATACTATTGATAAAGTACAACGGACATCACTCAGAAAGGCTCACCAAGCTTTAATAGTGCGCTCAAAAGATTTTTCAAAATCAGGAAATAAGATAACCAATTCCAGCAATTCTACGAGTACGATTCTGGAATGTTCTGATGGCGAACTTAGCAAAAGCTTGAATGTAGCAAATATCATGGTACAATTGGCCAAATTAAAGAGGAAGTTGTATGCAGTGTCACTGATAGACATCGGGAATAGAAAGGAAAGAGGTGCTTACTACAGTACTACACCTTTGTAATCAAATAGGGAATAATAATAATTCACAACCATGAATGCATGTGTAATTTTTAATAAAAATAATTCCGTGGTGGTTGGACCAGTGCACAATTCCATGATAGACGGAGAGAGGCAGAGAGGGAGATGCAACAGGGGGATTGGGGGGGGGATCAGCTGTGTCTCTAGTGGAGTGATTTCTTTTCCACTTCAATGCAAAAATAATGGCACAAAAACAAAAACCTTTAAATGCTAAAAAGGTTAAAGTTCTCATAACTGGTGAACTGAAAAATCTGCTACCTATTTTATTTTCCTCCAATTTGATCTGTTCCAGTTGAATTGTGTTGAAAATGTATTACTTTACTTCCAACAGTCATTCGATAAACCATGTAAGACTGTTAACCAACCATGAGTTAATCCATTTATTTAATAAATTACAGATAACTGTAAAATAATAAACTTCTAACTAATGTTTATTTAAAAGTTTTACATTGTTTAAAAAAAGGTGCAAGTAAATTAGATAAAGAGAAATTATCCCTTATCATTTTACAGGTAATATTTTTAATTTATATAATAAATTAAATTTTATACATTAGTATATGTTGTATTTTAAAAATAATCAAAATAATAAATACAGAATTAGCCCATATTTATATTTTAAAATTTTGTAAAAATTAAAAAGGTATATTATACCTTATATATATAAATATTATATATTTATATATTCTTGTTAATTACAGTGTTTTTCCACCACTCTTTACTGGAAATTTGTCTTATTTGCTACAGCTGTTTTTTACAGTGTAGTTTTTTTTTTGTAATCCATTTTTTTATTGATGTCAAACAAATGATAAAGTAACAAAAAAGAAGACATTTTCATATTGAAATTTTAAAGAAGAAAAAAAAAACATCACCCCCACAAGCGTGCACCCAAAGCCCACCCCTGTTTAAGAAAGTAGGTAATAATTTGGAACTGATGGTACACGCGGTCACTGAGAGAGCCCACAGGCCCACACGGCCGGTTTGAGGAAAGAAATCTAATAGAAAAGAGTCAGATTAAAATCAAGGGTTTGCAGTCAGCCATGACTTGATCAGGGAGGTAATATTTTCCCATTTACTAATAGTATGCACTGGTACCCCGTTAATCCGCGCGACTGACAGTTCTAATAATGCTAGGTTGTAAAAAGAGGACTTCCAGACTGAGAAAGTGACAGATACGGGATTCTTCCATTGGGAGACTATTAGAACTTTGGCCATGTGGCCACTGAAATAATGTGGTGATTGTGAAGGGAAAGAGAGAGAGAAGATAAATCTAACAGAAGTAGAGTGGAAGGAGAGCGAGGAATAGAGATAGGTAAGATGGAGGACAGGGCTTTAGCAATTGAACTCCAAAGAACAGCAACAGTGAGACATTCCCAGAATGTATAGAAAAAGGTGCCCTGTGCATTAAGGGCACACTGATGGCAGAATGAATCAGGAGCTAAGCCCATCAGGAAACGTTTCCCAGGCTAATAATAAACTCTATGGACAATTCTATATTGGATGTGTTGGTTAGAGTTTCTAGAAGAATTTTTAGTGTTTTTAAAAATAGTATTCCAACACAATGGCATTGATAAAGGCAAGATCTCTGATCCATTTTTCAGTGACTGGGATAGATGTAATTATGGAGTCACAAACTAGAGCATACAGAACAGAACATGATGCAGAGATAAAGAAATCAAATAATGGGTGGCTGGGGATGGGGGCAGAAAAACTTACTCCACATGTCCTGAGAATGGATTTAACCTGTAAATAAAATATAAGGAGGAATAGAATATTAGTCTTTCAGAGTCTGAAAAGAGGCAAACACAGTTCCATCAAACAAATCATCAAGCTGATACCACTAGAAGCCAAAGTGGGAAAGAGATTGGTCACCCACCAATGTTGAGAGAGCTTTTATGAAATAATGGTGTGAGGGAGTGCCAGCATGGTGTGGAGCCAAGGTGCTTTTCCACTTTGTGCCAAATATTCAAATGATAATTTATGAGAGGATTATATTAGTCTGCTCCCTTTTTTGTTTTAAATCTAATAAATGGTAGGTGTTTCAGGGCATGAGGGGGAACATGATTTGTTTCAATAAGTAGCCAGAATGGTGGAGAAAGTGGGGGTTTCAGCAATATGTATAATGAATGAAGAACATATGCCCAATGATACATTTCAAAATCTGGATGGGAGATACCTCAGCCTGTCCTGGAACTAATCAAAAAGGAGCGTTTGATAACAGGTCTTCTACTAATAAAGTATCTATCTATCTATCTATCTATCTATCTATCTATCTATCTATCTATCTATCTATCTATCTATCTATCTATCTATCTATCTATCTATCTATCTATCTATCTATCTATCTATCTATCTATCTATCTATCTACTGCTCCATAGAAAGGACCTGATAGCTCATCTGACCTAGATCTAAAAAGAGGAAGGTTGGGGGAGAGGAAGCATTGAGCTGGCAAAGTTTAAATGGGTGACAATATTTATTTTTATGATTGCCAAATGAGTTTGAAAGGAGAGAGGGAAGTTATTCCAGGAGTGCATTGATTGTTTTACTTCATTAAACACGGTATGGAAGTTTGACCATACAATTTCAGTCATGAAAGGAGTAATGGGGATTCCTAAGTATTTGAAAGCATTGTCAACTGGAATGAAGGAAGGAAAAAGAAATAGATTGACAGGCTTGGGGAGCAGAGCAGATTTGCTCCAGTTGATTTTAGAAAGAAGGCGCTGCATTTAAAATTTGCAGAAGCTGGAGCATGATGTCAGCTGTGCAACAAGACGCCACAAAGACGGTCTGGTTGGAATGAATCAGTTTCGGAATGACCCATTTGAGCTGGAGTGCCAGAACTTTGGCTAAGAGCTTAGCGTCAGAGTTCATGAGTGACAATGGACGGTAGCTAGAGCACAATGTTGGATCTTTGCCCTGTTTAAGGAGGAGCAATATAATAGAAGAATTCATATTGGAGTTTAGATTAAAGTTGAGGAGAGAGATGTGTTACTCATTTGAAACAGTGACCTTCATACTAGTGGCCAAAATACAGAATATACTTCTGGCTGTATACCATCAGGACCCGAAGTTTTGTTTTTTGCAAAAGAGTTTAAAGTGATTTTGATTTCTTCAGTTGAGACTGGGGCAGCCAAATGGGCTGTATCAGTTTGTGTGAGTTTTCGTAAATCAATAGATATGAAAAAAACATCCTTTGCCTCGGCTGACGGATGATCACCAGAAATGAAAAGTCCAGAGTAAAGGTTAAGGAAAGTCTTATTAATTTCTGAGGGAAGGTTAGTGATATTACCAGATTTCAATTTAAATTGGGCTATAGAGGCTTTTGAATCACATCTATGTAATCTAAGCGCTAAGAACTTGCTTGGCTTAGCACCAGAGAGACAGTAACGGGTGCGAGTGTGATGAATTTTAAGGAGCTAATTTAACTCGGTTCTGTTTTGTGTAATCTTTGGCTCATGTGCTGGATCAGAGCTATGTGGGCATGCATTCTCCACAGTATTCAAATAACGCTCCAGATTGTTAATATTCTTGTGTTCCATACAGGCTATATTGGATGCACAGGCAATAGTCAGGTCTCGGATATGCCCTTTAATAGTCAGCCAAACATAAGTAGGGTCCTGAACAGAGTCTTTGTTCAACACTATAAACTTCTTAAGTTTAGTGAAGGTTTGTTCAATAAAATCTGCATTCTGAAGTAGAAAAGTATTAAAACACCAGTGGTGTGGCTTGGAGGACAGATGGGGGAAGTGAAGCTGTAAATTTATGCACTGTTGGTTAGACAAAAAAGACGAAAGTAGAGATACATTCATTGTGTCAAGAGCAAGAGATTTTGAAATTAAGATATAAACTATCCTGGAGAAAGATCTGAAACAGGGGGAAAAGAAAGAGTATTCTTTAGCTGAGGGATTTAATAACCTAAAAGAGTCTGCAAGGTTTAGATCTGAAATAAGTTTTGCAAGCGCACATGAAGATGGGGGAATGCACTGTTTAATCAGAGAAGGTGATTTATCAAGCAGGGGGTCAATAAATGCTTTCACATCCATACCAATGATAAGTTGATATTCAGAAAAGGCAAGGATGTGTTTAGTAATATCAGGGAAAAATGCATTATTATATAGAGTTGGGGCATATACTGAAATACGGGCAATCTTCCTTCCACCGATCTCCATCAATGCATAACAAAACATGCCTTCGGGATCACGAAACCAAGAAACTTTGGTTTCAAAGCTCTGTGAACCGGAGTCAAACCTCCAGGTTATTTCTTTGTAGCGGAAGAGGATGTAGCCACACGGTAACGTTTGAAACCTACCCTATTAACATCTTTGGCCACAAGATGGGATTCTTACAAGCAGGCTTGGTCCACCTTATTATGAAATAATAAATCAGCCACACTCAAAAGTTTGCAAGTGGAAGAGAGCGACCTCACATTCCAGGAAAAGACAGTTAAATTAGCTATTAGAAAAGAAAGAAAAGGATAGCAACAAAGGGGAACAGTAAAGGTAACAAATTAACGAGAAGTGGACATGTTTGGCCCATGGGCCCACCAGCAACCACAAAATAGCTCAGAAATCCAACCCCCAGACCCTATAGAATAAAACTAACAAAAACTGTGTAGATAACTAAAGCGCAAAACCCCCACTCCTACCTTATCCTCCATAGCACAATTGCCAAAATGGCGAAAATTCCAAACAACATATCTGAAAACAGAACTACAAGTAACACATAAAAAGGTATCAAAAAGCTGTTGGACAAGAGAAACACCCAGCTCATAGCGCACTGTCGCTGGAGCATAGCAGGTTCATATCCTGATCTTACCCCCAACAATGCCTATCCATGACAAATGAGTTTGAACTCCCAATGAAGCTAAAGAAATATACAGTTCAGTATTTATATAGTTACGTATCTACACATAAATACAAAAATAGACAAACTTGTGTGGAAGAAAAGCTAACAATATGTTCACGAAAACTATAAATACAAATAAAAATATATGTCAATACAAAGTAAAACATAGTCAATGCAAATGGCCAACAAAAATCAATGTTTCGAAGAAAGTAATTAAACGGTACAGTAATAGCTCACATGAAACAGTCAAAGTGTCCATATATCAGTTGACTAGATTGGGTCCAGGGCATTAAGCACTTGTTGAAAGTTGGTAAATAGCTGTTGCCCTCCTGGAAAGGAAATCTGAAGCTTTGCCGGATAAATCAGATACATGGGGATACCAAGTTGTCAAGCCCTTCTGATCACTGGAGACATGACCTTGTGCATTTGTGCTGTGTGGGTCGAGTAGCCAGCAAAAAAGTGAATCTCCCGTCCTTCAAAGGTGATGTTTTGAAGTTTACAAGCCTCTTTCAGAATGGTCTCTCTGTCAGATGATAATAGGACGCGGATGTGTTCTATGTGCCCATGTAACTTCCAATCTAAAATCAGAGATAGAGGGAAAACACACGGACCACTGTTTTTCCAGAAAGCTGAGCATATTTTCACCTTTAGCATTCATCCCAATAACTCTTTATCCCTTCTTGCTCTATTCTCTTGTTCATAAAGTCTTTCATGGAGAGATTTGGTTTTGGCACGCAAAGAGCATATCTCTGCTTTACGTTGCTGTACTTGAATGTGGAACTGAATAAAAATAGACGAAAGCTTCTGTCGTTCATTTCTAATTTCTACAATGTTGGCATGTAGGTCGGAAAAACTTCTCTGGATTGTCCCGTTCAGGGTTGCACATAAAACAGCATTCTGCTCAGAGACAAAGGCTTTCAATTGGTCAACAATCAAATCACTTTGAATGGTGTCTGCAGCCATGGCAGCTTCCACTGTAGTTCTCAGGGCTTTCTTCACTACGTTTGAACGAGGAAAGTTTGGATGGTTCTGTCGACCTGAACAATTCATAGAAAATCAGCAACTATTTAGTCTAGGCTTTGCTGAGAGATTTATGAGGTAATCCATTTGAAACCGAGTAATTGCGGGGTCAGGTTACGGAGCACCTTTAGAACACAGGCATACTCCACTGAGCATCATGTAGTCCCATATTTTTACATTGTAGTTCATAAGCCCAGACCAGCAAATGTGCACAGTGTAGTGGGTAATTTAAAGAATTTTAAATCTGTATTATAC
This sequence comes from Erpetoichthys calabaricus, assembly GCF_900747795.2. NCBI lineage: Eukaryota > Metazoa > Chordata > Cladistia > Polypteriformes > Polypteridae > Erpetoichthys > Erpetoichthys calabaricus. Next base: position 201,200,590 of record NC_041394.2, read on the forward strand.
TATAAATTTGTCGTTCTAAGGAACATCCTACGTATTATCATACAACATTGGCAGTTCATGCAAGGTTTCTGGAGGAGGGTTCCTTCATAGAAACCAGCTGCTAGATTTATTATTGCAGTAAGTAGATCATGGGTTCAAATCCTGGGTCTTCCCTACGTGGAGAGTGCTTTGAGTAGTGAGAAAAAACTCTACATAAATTTAAATAATTATTATAGAATTATATTTAAACAGATGGGGCCCGTGATTTTTAAACTGGGTTTATTTTCACTTTATAAGATACACCCCTCCATTCTTGGTTATTTGTTAAAACTAGGACTTTTGCAAGTTTGTGCTTCTCGTGGGAGATGGTGAGGTACGGTGGCACTTTGAAGTCCAAACAATACTGAACTCTTGTCATCTGGTATGTGAAAATCAGTATTTCAATGGAAACATAAAGTCTAGAGGAATGTTTATGTGTACTGACTAGAGATGTTCCTTATTACACCAATTTCATTGATTGTTTCCTGGGAAGCCTGACAGGTGTGTCCGGATTTATGCCTTCTGAGGGGTGGTCTGTCAAGACTGAAATCATTTTGTCTTGTTTATTTTTATTTATCCCTTACTGTCTTGTTTGGGAGATTATCATATACACCATTTTGTGAAACCAGGTGTTATGACACCTCCCACACAGAAGATATGGAAGACATGACATTGGAACAGCCACAATATATCAAGTCAGCTCAGCTTGCAGAATGTTTAGAATCTTCTCTTTGTTTGCTCAAAGATTCTCTAACATTCACAATTAGTTTTGGGTTTAGAACAACTGAGTTTGATTATTTTGGAACTCATGATTTGCTTCACCTTTTTACTTTGTTAATTGCTATCTTTAGGACATTGTCCCTGTCTGGCTTCTCTTCTGAGTCTCCCAAATAAAAACAAGAAAGTCTCTTTTTTGTCTCTTTCCTTTGCCTGAAAGATCTTTACTAGTATATTGCAGGGGTGAGATAAAGTATAAAGGTGGTGTTAAAAAAACTAACACCAGCCTGACAAAAGAGTTATATGAGATCTAACAGATGAGCTTAAAAGTAGCTTTTCACATGCATGTGACTGACAAAATGATGGCCACTGTTTTGGGCTTATTTATCATTGAGTTTTGTGAATAATAGGTTGCCAAAACTATTTAAAGATTTATAAAGTAGAAGAAATTTGAAATTGACTCAAACTTAACTGGAAGTCAACGTAGAGTGGAAATGATAAACAGTCATACATTCTAGTTTCAGTAATAAAAATTCTTCCAGGGAAATTTTGAATTAACTATAAGCTATTCATGTTTTGTCATCATGTGAGAGAAGTTTTGCAGTATTAAATTTTTCTTTAATGCACAAATTAATTCTGTACTCTGCATAGTGATAAATCACTTTTAATATTAATATATGCCATTCTTTACACATATCAATTTATTAAGTGCTAGCTGTGCTATCTGCGTAAGATCGGTTGAAATCTAAGTAATTAATGTACACCCAAATATTTACAATGCATCATCTATTGGATTGTATTTTGCAATGCATGTAATTTTAAAATGCAATGCATTTGTTACTTCCAACAGATGGCACATTATAAACATTTGTAGTAATAAATGTATTATTACAAATGTTTGTGACACACCATCTGTTGGAATGACAAATGCATTGCATATGTCTCTGTTATATGCCATTTGGTATGGTATTCCTAAAAGCAGTGTTAATGTTTGGAATGTTGGAATAACAGAGACATAGCAACCACATGGATACATACACAGACACTCAGAGACTTATTTGTAGTAATAAAATGGATTACTTCAAATGGTTGCGATGAACCATCAGTTGGAATGACAAATGCAATGCATATGCCTCTATTATATGACATTTGGCATGAGATGTATAAAAGCAATGTTCATTTTTGCAATTTGCAATCTGTTAGAGTGATAAATCCAATGTATTTTATTAATTCAAATGTTTGTGATGTGTCATCTGTTGGAATGACAAATGCAATGCTTTTGTCTCTGTTATATGCCATTTGGTATAGGATTCATAAAATAGTGTTAATGTTTGTGATGTGCCATATATTGTAATGACAAATACATTTTTTTCTTTTTTTATTTCTACAACTGTTTATGAGGCACCATCTGTTAAAATGACAGAGACCTACCAACCGGACAGAGACACAGACTCTTACCCTTTTATTAGAGTGGATAAGTTAACAGCATAAGAGCAATTTCAGATTCTAAATTTAATTATTAAATTAAACCGACCATGTTTACCATTTCTTGTCCATCTCTCCATCCATTCATTTTCTAGCCTACGTATCCAGTTTAGTTTCAGGGAAGCCAGTATCTATACAGACAGCCTTAGGATTCAAGATGGGAAGCAACTTTGGAAGATGTGACAGTCTATCGAAGGCACACCTGCACCAAGTCAGTTTAGAGTTGCCAGTTAACTGAGCTTGCTTTTCTTTGAGATGTGGGATGAAAACCAGAGAATAAAACACATTGATGAAGTAGACCATGCAAAGTCCACAGCGGCAGTACCCAGGCCCGAGATCTCAACCCTGAACTCTTCAAACACTGCAACACTAGGCCACCCTATTATTCTGATTTGTTTGTTTAGAAGTTCACTTCCACAGCACAGCATTCTACTCCGCAGTCTCGAAACTTCAGTTGGACTGTCAAGCACTTTTCTTATTTGGTTCATTTTAAATTGTAGGTTTTAAGGCTTTTCAATACTTTTGCAAAATTCTGAAGTCACTATTATATTTCTTCTTTCCTCTTCACAGTTGCACTTAGTACATGCTGTTCCTTAAGAGTCAGTGCTGTGACTGATATTTTTTTTCTTTCAACAAATTGTCATGTATAGCTGTCATTCAGAAATACATTAATTTTCATTCATCTGCAAAAAAATATTACATGTATTTAACAATAAAGCATGATACAATCATAATTATGTTATTTGCAACTACTTTATGGAGATAAAAAGTTGATTTATGAAAACTAATTTTTAAACTTCAGAAAGCATTAATTTTTTTTAGTTGATGTTAATTCTACTAAGAGGATGGCAATAGTCGTGTTATGTTGTTTTCTAACCTGCTTAACCCAGACCAGCGTCACGGGGTGTCGGAGCCTATCCCAACTAGCATAGGGCACAAGGCAGGAACAAACCCATGACATGGTGCCAGTCCATTACAGGGCAAGCACAGACACACACACCATATTAACACTAGGGCTAATTTAGTGATGCCAATTCACCTAACCTGCATGTTTTGGGACAGTGGGAGGGAACCAGAGCTCCCAGAGGAAACCCACACAGGCATGGGGAGAACATGACGACAATTGTAATAACATTTAATTTCAATTGCTTGAACTTTATTTTGGTTGAATCCATTAAATGTTATGTTTGGTACTATTTGAAACTAAACTTACATTTTCTCACAATCTATCATGTGCTCTCCTGAACTTATGTATATTGCAGAATTAAAATGGCTTCTTCGTATTGTTATAGAAATGCCAATTTACCTTAATGCTTCATTTTTGATCTGCTGAAATTATTTCAGTAATTCTCATACATTCTCATACAATTAAACAATTTCATTGATAAAATATGAAATTATGACCACATAAATCTAATTCTTATATTACTACATTGGCTAGCATTAAGTTTAAGTTAGAAATGATTTTAAAATCCTGTTTTTCAAATACAGCATTGGAAAAATTACTAAAGAGAGATCACAGTATGACTGCAAAATGAACATCTAAAAAAATATACTCGTCAAAGTAATGTTTTGCTCATATACCCTTAGGCATGAAAAAGATTTGGAGGCATTCATATTTCAGTTGTAATGGGTATGTGTACTGACAATTAACTTTTGTAATGCCTTAAATTGGAAGAGAAAGAAGGGCACAGCTAAATGTAAAATATATACTGCATTATTCTGTCTGTAAGTGACAAATATGTTTTGAGAATTTTTTTGTGGTCCATGCTGATAGTACATGCAAGGACGAATTTCTCTGTACTCAGTTAATAATGACCCTGTAAATAACATAGGCATATGTCCATAAATAAAATAGTACATAAAAAGTATTTCCTTTATAGACAAAGCTCAAACAATGTCCAGCATTATGGCCATCATGTAATCACTTGCATACACTTGCGTAGCGTATGCCCCCACAATATATTTACTGTAATATACATTTACTGCATTTTTATTGTATAACATTTTTTACAATAGAAAAAATATTTGGTGTATTTTTAGGGTAAACAAAACAGTGAGAAATGGCCTCACATTACGTGAAGCTACAGGGAAGACGGGACATTGTGATAATACTTGAAATGTGGCTAAGTTAGATAGCAGACAATGAAAAATTTCATCATGGAGAAAAAGAAAACATTGATGCGATGGTTAAAGTAAGAAATTGACACAACAAGCCATTTTCAAACTACCAAAGATAACATCACTGGAAAAGGAAATTGGTGTCAATGGAGCAAATTATCACACATCACATGGATTGAGCATCACAGCAAGCCTGACAGAAAAAGCTTCTTCTCCTTTTTCTCTTTGCTAATAACTTCCCATTTCATACAAAAAACAAACTTATTAATATAAATATGATGAGCTAGCTGACAGCCACCGGCACAAGTAGAAATAACAATATGACATGAGTTTATTAATAAGATTAGGGTGTCAAAAAGTTTCAGTATTATTATTTTGTTAACACCACTGTAGTTTTGTCCCAAACTGCAACACATTGGCCATGTAAAGGATGGCTTTTACTCAATTTGGTCTCCGAAAAAAACATTGTTTGAATAGATTTCTGACTTTGGCAGAAAAGCAGGCAGGTTTGAAATACAGTAGCATTCTTTTAGGGTCCAAAAAAAAAAATCAAGTGCAGGAATATGGCAGTGATTTCTCAAGATATCATAGTACAGTAAAGGTGTGGGTAAGCAGTGTTTATGCTTTGTTTTTTTTGCTGCACTGCAGTTATTATTATGTTTAATAGTTATCATCCAGTTTGATGTGTCTTGATTTGTTCTACTTCATGTGTCATTTTTTTGTCGTTTGAGGTCCGTTTTTATGTTATTGATAGCAACTGCATTGTTAAACCTAGCATTTGGATTACAGGACACCAAATATAACTTTGCATTATATGTCCAGTACCATGGGCTAAGCCCACCTGTTAGTGTCCTGCTTGGTGATAGATAGATAGATAGATAGATAGATAGATAGATAGATAGATAGATAGATAGATAGATAGATAGATAGATAGATAGATAGATAGATAGATAGATAGATAGATAGATAGATAGATAGATAGATAGATAGATAGATAGATAGATAGATAGATAGATAGATAGATAGATAGACTCTTAAAAATTAAGGTGCCAGAGATGCTCTTCAGAGCAATAGCATAGGGGATCCGTTCTTGATTCCAAAAAAAACCATCCACATGAAGGTTCCAGAAAGAACCTTTGTTTGGATTCATAACCAGCTCCATACAGAAAATAACCATGAATAGATGGTAATAGACTTGTGAAATACCAATATGTCGTGATTTTAAAGAGACTCTTGCTGCATGCAATAACACAAGCTAAGTCCAGATTTTCATAATCTGTTAGTGTCCTGCTAAGTAGCCTACCATATGTTAAAGATTTCATGTTTTTTCTTCTAGGAAGTGTAACAATTTCATAAGCAAAGAACCCTTCCCCAAATGAAATGGTGCTTTTTCAAGCAATAGTTCTACAAGAAACCATACAATCCAGTAAAGAACCATATAGTGCCATTAAAGAGCAGTTATTTCTAAGAGTATACACTGAAACAATGTGAAATAGAACAGCAAAAATCATCTGCCTATTATTTTACATGACAAAATTGTTTAATTTGTTTTGCACAAGCAGGGCACATTCAAAATAGACTGTACTCATATTATATTTGAATCAGTCACAAAATAATTTGAGCAGTCAGAAAGAAGAAGAACTGGATATGTGAGAAAAATCAGGATAGAGTCCATTTTAGCTGCAATAGCCTTAAAAGAGGCGCATCTTCTGACAATGGCTATTTCAAAAACATCACCCAAAAACATTGAAAACACTAAATATAATTTTCAAGGCAGAGACCCTCCTCAACTATGGTGGGGGGGGGGGGGGAGACAAAATTTGTGCTACACTACACACGAACAGCAATGATGCAAGCAAAGGTATGCCTTGCAATTTAACATCAGCAACATCTTGGGAATTTGACACTTAAAACACAAAATGCAGATAATAAACAGAATGATAATTATTTTATAACAATAATAGATCAGAAATAGGCTTTGGATTAGAAAATGGCAGATGCTGGCATTTCAGTTACATTGTCTCAAAACTCTGAAGAGAGGTGTCTGTCACTACTGGACATGCTTTCTCAGCCTCTGCATTTAAGACGGTTGTTGGTAAGAGTGCTATATACTATCTCAAGAAATGCGGTAATTTTGTGATTGGCTGCTAGTAAATCTCTGTTGCGCTCCTATTCTTTTCCATATATGGTGGTAGTTCTTGGGGTTGCTGTAACTTTGATCAAGCTGTGTCTCATGACTATGGTATGAGGCTGACTGAATATCTTCTGAACAACAGCCTCGGTGTCAGACCATCAAAAATAGTCAATGCTGGACACCTATTTACATTCTACTAGAAGCCTTTTTTAAAGCATATACAGGTGTGTACAGTGCTCTAAACTTATAAATGTAAAGTGTACTGTATTACAAATTACATTTAATTGAATGTATTTACTTTCCCAATTTAAAAACTCTGTGGTCATTAAATGTGCAGCCTTTGTTGTTTAATGAAGAGTACAGTATAGCATCCTAAATCATTTGATGATCTTGTTAACAATAAACTGTTGTGATGAGTTGGTCTTTTCTTTATTGTTCTCCAGTTTAGTTTTAATCTTGCAATTGTCCTTTGCTTTAAGGATCGGCTCCTCTGTAACCTGAAACGGAATAAGTGATTTTTTAATGGATGAATGGGTTTCATATTACAGCTTTTAAAAATACATAAATAAATGCATTTCCTTTTTCACTGTCTGCTGCCTGTGGGCATTCACTGATAGACTAACAACTCCAACTGATTTATCCAATGTAATTCACTCACTTTAGGGAATTCCCAGACTTCTGTGCAGAACTATCATTTATTGAGAGAGAGCGAGCATAGCACTGCCTGAAAATTTACATCTTAATTGCAACATATATAGGCAATTATTCCTGCTGCTTTTTATGTTACAATTGAAAATTCCGGAGACAGTATTTTTTCTCTAATTTCAAAATTCACAAGAGTGCGTTCCCTTGCTTTTGTGGGTTTATGGTTATGTAGAACATGAACGTTTTTTAATTTTTTTTTCTCAGTTCCAATATAAGTTTTATCACTTAGATTCATGAAAGCTTAGACTTTTTAGAATATTTAGTAAGTGCCATTAATTGAATGCTCTGCTTAAACTAAAAAGAATTTGTCTTGTAGAGTAGCTGGGGACTTCTGTAACTGCTGGTTTTTGCTAATATCTTGGTGTTTGCAAAAGCTTTGCTAGTGAGCTCTGTTATTAGCAACATAGCTAGGAGCAATATTCGTAGGCAGAAGGTATGTCAGACTTTTTCATGTATCACAATGATGAACATGTGTTATTTCTGGATGTGTTCTGGATTTACGGCCAAAATGCAAATGTGACAACACAGGCATTTCAATTTATGGCACTTGCAAATGTCTGCCACTATGCTCATATTATTTACACTGCACCCTACATATTTCATATGGATGAAAGAAACATTAGCAATTGCATATTTTTAAAGTGGGAAAATTTTGTGTCTCCAAATCCTAGACAGATTCATATTTTAGTAATTTAATACAGAGGTCTGTTCTTTCCTAGGGCCAAAAGGTTACTATATTCCATCCTTGGAAACTTTTTTTCTTTTCCCCTTCTTAGCAGTTAGGTCAAATATAATACAAGGAAGGGTGTAACCTAAAGGGAATTCAATAATGACATTTACCTTTTCATTAAATTGCATTGCTGGCCTAAACACAATGCATATTCTAAAAATTGAAATTTATCAAAGAAATATTTATAACATTAAATTATGTACTATTAAATTATGACGTAGGTAGACAATATCAGCAGTGGTTACAGTCATAACAAAAATTGTTAGAGAAGATAAAACCATTTTACTTCCTTGGCACAGTGCTTCATGTTGTGTCTGCCTCACAGCTCTAAGTGCCTGGGTTCAACTGTCTTTTTGGACACCATCTGCATGGAACATGCATATGCTCCCTATGCCTAGATTTTTAGTTTTTGTTTATTCCTGGATATACAGGCAATTATAAACTGGCCCGATTGGAGAGGACATGGCTGCCTTCTGTGATGGACTGGTGCTACAAGCAGGGCCGGTCCATGATGTGCACTCAATGCCAAAGGGACAGCCTCTGGCTTTCCTTAATCCTGTAATGTCAAAAAAGGTTTCACAAAATAATATGAAGACAATGTAAATTGAATTGGAAATTTTGTGGAATAAATAAAAAATGAATAATGTTTAACAAATGTAAAAATCAAAGAATGCTGCAAACATAAAGAACATATAAATAGAATAAAGTTTTTTATCACTAGATTAAATCAAAGTATAATATGTTTATTGCACTCAAAACTTGTTCATATGCTTAGTGTTGGTCATTCATTATGAATTAATTCTTATTATATTTTTTTTTGTGGATTTACTGCACTATAATTTAAGATTTATGAAAGTATACCTTGAGATACAGAGTAGATCACATATAATATCTTGTTCCTTTACATTCCTTTTCCACTTGATTTGTATTTTATTTCTGTTAATTGTTTGTTTATAGTGAGATGAGTCCATTGATGTATAATTGTTAAGTTTACCAGGTTTCCTTGTTTTGTTTTTTTATATGGTTGTTAAAGTAGAAATCATTAAATTTCACTTTAATGAAAAGGTACACAGGGGAACCTCAAAGGAATTTTCTTTTTTCTTTTCTGTTTCTTTTTTTGCTAAACTTTCCACATAGAAGGTAAAAGGTGGAGTTTTCCCAAGATAGTTTATTAATAGCAAGATTTCAGGAGGTTAAAAATAGGTAACAATTACAAATGTTCCGATTCACTGGAGAAGTAAAACAACTACAATAGAAAGCTCAATGGCAATGGAGGTTTCTAAAAGTTATCAGACTAAATGTATTATGTAAAATTATTGCAGAGTGTCACATTGGGTAACACTGCTGCCTCACACCTCCATATTTGTTGGCTTGGGTCCTGGCCTTTGTCTATATGGGTTTTCCCTCAGCTGCTGTAAAGTTGGTCCTGAATTCCAAAAAACAAGAATAAAACACAAAAAGACATCGGTCCAACCTTAAGATTATCAAAATCAACAGTGTGGAACATCATTAAGAACAATGCATATAAGGAAGTCCTCCACTGCTGGTGACAGAAATGCCCAAAAGCCTGTCTGACACATCGAAACACTCTTTTGGAAACCAGTGTGGATTTGTCAATGACAGAAGACTTAAAGAACACAAAATACAGAGGCCACACTACAAGATAGACACATAAGCAGAATGGCCAGATTACAGTTTATGAAGAAGCACTGAAAATTCTGGAAAAAGGTGTTGTAGACAGAGGAGACTAAGATTAACATGTATCAGAGTATTGGCAAGAGGATAGTGTGGGGGTGAAAAGGAAGTGCCCAATATCCAAAGCATGCCACCTCATCAGTGAAAACATGGTAGTGGGGGAGTTATGCCTTGGTCATGTACAGTATGGCTGCCACAGATAACCCTTAACCTGCAATTGCTGAGCGCTTTGAGTAGTGAGAAAAGCGCTATATCAATGCAAAGAATTATTATGATTATTATTATCTCCAGTGATGATGTAAATGCTGATGGCAATAGCAAAATGATTTCTGACGTGTATAGAAGCTTCCAATATGCTCAAGTTCAAGCAAATGCCTCCAAACTTATTAAACAGCACTTTGTTTTACACCAAGACCAATGATCATATACATACTTCTAAATCAACAAAGGAGTTTTTTGAAGCTAAAAACTGGAAGCCTCATGAATGGCCAAGTCAGTCACTTAATACTATTGAGCATGCCTTGCATGCGGTGAAAAGAACAGGACTAGCTCCTTGAAACAAGAAGAGGCTAACGATGGCTGCAGTAGGGCCCTAGGAGAGCATCATCAGAGAAATTACTCAACGCCTAATCTCGCAGGGCCAGATGTGATTCTCAAACTAGAATTCATATCTGGAGACAACCCATTAAAACGTGGATAGTGAATAGCTGTGATATTCTGTGCTGCAATGGTTATAACCACAGGGCTTCTTCCTGAAACATCTACCCTCAATTCCTTCAGTCCATGCGTTTTAAACCACCGCAGGTTAGTGAGATAGCAAAAGATACTAAACAAAGGACTTGATGATGAAAGAAAATAAAAAGCTGAAATTGCTGTTATCCATTTAGGTGCTCTGCAGCACAGGGTAACTATAGTTTAATAATTAATTTTCACGTTGTAACAAACTACTATATCTTTCTGTCATTTTAACTATTACATCACTATATGACATAACAAAAGCAAACTGAGTTTAGATAAGTATTGTGGTTTGTGGATATACAATGTGTTGAAACGCAACTATTTTGTCATGGTATGTTTACATTTCCATTTACAGTAGACAGTAAGGTTAAATTTATGTAGTTATTTGCTTAGGCATGCAGTCAGAAGGTGAACGCTGTGCAGCCTTCTCCCTGATTTTCCTTGTGTTATTTAGGCAGATTTGTTGACTTGGGAGTCTTAAGTACTGAAATCTGCATCTCCTGTGGCTCGTTTCTCTCTTTTGACAGGGTGTGGCACACCATATACTTCAAATGCGTATTTTGCAGTTCATAATTTCTCAAGCATATCTGCCAGTTCTTTCAAGCATACATTGATTCCTACACTATTGTCATAACGCTGAAGAACAGATAGAACACATAGCTCCTGCAACATTATATCGTTCACATATACCATTCGTTTATTGATGAATGCCAATGTATAATTTGATGCTACAGAAATTTTTTCCACTTGCATCAAATTATGTTTATTTTTAGAGCAAGTTATTTTTATTTTTAAAATATGTAATGTGTTCTCTGAGATTTTTTTTTTCGATTGTAGGTGGTTCATCATAAACAGAAGCTTGCTGTTTGTCAAACTTAGTTAATGATCTTTGTAGTTCAAAATTATCACCTCTACTTTGAGCACTTTGAGGCTTTGGATTGGTTTAGAAATGTGACACTCATTGAGCCGTCTAATTGTTCCCACCCAGTCACTCATGATTGTCTCCAAACATTTATGTTATTTGTCTGGTTATATGTTATATGTCTCGATATGTCTGTTGTATGTCTGGATTCAATGAGATTGCTCAACCTGGTAATATCTTTGAATTGCAGACTTTAAAAATTCAGCTTGCAAGGGATATGCAACAAAGTACTAAACATGACTACTTTAATACATGTTGCTGTTATGTTGCAAACATTATAGAGCCCTAAAATGGGGGGACCATGTATAAAATGTGATGTAGTTTCTACATGGTGAAACCAAAATGTATAAAAATACTCTTTAATAAAATCTGAGACTGTACACTTTTATCAATTGGGAATTGTTTGATTACAAAAAACTGGAGCACAGAGGAAAATCTTTATAAATAATACACTACCATGGCTGTCTGTTTGTCCAGGATTTTAAATCACATGTAGCTCGCAAACCGTTTGACCTATTGACCTGAAATTTGGTACACATACACCACATGACATCTACTATCCACTTTCAGGGTGATGATTGACCTCCAACATTGTTCCTCTTTTTATTTTTATTTTATTTTATTGTAGAATCAACTCTCAGCAGCAGGCACCGTTCTCAACCCTACCACCTTCGCCGTCACTTGCCCTACCTCTTCATATCTTAAATCATTCTTGAGGCAGATTGAAGACTTAAGTGCCAGCTTAAGTGAAATATTAAAGAAAATGTACTAAGTAATTGTAACACAAACACTGACTTAATCAGTTTTAATGCAAAAAGATGAAAGAAGAGAAGAAGCGGGCTGTTAGGGTGGAGAAAAGAAGAGCTGCTCAGGAAGCAGCAAGTGCAACAACCTCTGAGCAAATGAATGCTAAATGTACAGAGAAAGAGTATGAAAACTATGAATGCTCAAGTCAAGTGTATTCACTGCATGTTATCGTGCAGTGCGACATTACTGGTCAAGGAAATGTTTGTCCTTGGTCCAAACATCATTGAGGGCATTGTTAATGCTGCCAACCCCTGTGCCACTATTTAATTTAGCTATTCCTTATATTTCTCATGTGCCATTCCATAATTCTGCCACCCACACACCTTACCCATACAACTCCTTTTATCTATGTATGTTCTATCATGAACTGTGGTACCACGTTACTTTGGACCACCTTGTGAACAGACACTAAGAAGTGGAAGAAGTGCCAGCCCAAAGGGAGCAATCCACGTTCTAGTCAAGGCAGAAACAGGATTGTTGTTTTCAAAAGCAGACACTAAGTTGCCACAGTGTGGACATCAGTTCTCATGAGAGCACCCAGGAAACAACAGCAGTTAAACGGAGAAGTGACAACTCATGTGAGACTAATGTCCTCATGATAGCCAGTCTAATAGACAATAACTATGAATATTTATCATAGTGATAGATGGCGTATTAAAATACACCTCTACCATCACCCATGAATGGAAGGCCTGAGGCTACAGATGAAGGCTCATTGGTAGAGTAAGCAAGAAAAGCTAATCATTAAGAAGGTCTAATGGAAGCTATAATAGAACAAGAAAGGTAAGGCACCTCCCAGGAACCGAAAAAAGAAGAATTAAACCCTGAAGTGCCTAGGGATGCTGTGAGAATACCTAGACTATGAAATTACATTGGTGGGTATAGGATGTGCAAAAAGTAAAACCACTAGGAGGAGCAGGATTCAACTGAGATTTAAGAAAAATGTCAGAGTAAGTCTTGAGGTCTATGAAGCCTAAGCCAAAAGAGACTGAAGAAAATTAAAAACAAGATTAAAACAAAAGAGAAATCTGAAAAGCATTATAGGACAGAAGGACTGGATTTAAGAACAATTCAGGCTTGTTTTTAAGTTTCTCAGGCAGGGCAGATCAAGGAGACAGAAAGGTTGCAAGACTGTTCAGCTTCAATTGCAGGAAATGTAACCAGATGTGAGTGGATTTGCCAGGTTTAAAAAAATTGAGAGTTAGTTATATGTTGGTTGTACCCCGTCTTGACCCACCCATTTGAAAGGTCTCTTTCCTTTTGTTTAAGTCATCTGCGTGCTGCTTTCTATTTGCTTATTCTCATCCAGTAGAGATCTAATTAAGACTCCAATACATTACAGTGGAACCTCGGTTTGCGAGCATAATTCGTTCTGGAAACGTGCACGCAGTCCAAAGAACTTGTATATCAAAGTGAATTTCCCCATAAGAAATAATGGAAACTCAGATGATTCGTTCCACAACCCAAAACTATTCATATAAAAATGATTAATACAAAATATGAATTTCCCATCGGGATTAATAAAGTATCTATCTATCTATCTATCTATCTATCTATCTATCTATCTATCTATCTATCTATCTATCTATCTATCTATAAAGTAAAAATACATAAAACAAATTAACCTGCACTTTACCTTTGAAAAGAATCATGGCTGGTGTGAGTGAGTTTCTAAACTCTTGTGGGATTCCACCCAACGGGCTAACACACGGAAGAGCGTCCCAAAGCAATCGCAGTCTCCCAGCGCTGTAGCAGTTTGCTGTAAAAGCGAATTCGAAAAGATCGCGGACATGCTATAAGCGCCTGTCGTCAATGGGTGATACAAGGAACAAGGAACATTATAAATGCGCAGGGCACAGTACTGCTTGGCCACGACCCTGCCTGACTGCTGTGTCTGTGTATAGGAGAGTGGCAGATCCCGCTACAATAAATAACCGCACTGTTGCTGTTTCAAGCTGAATAAAGCTGGTGGTGCAAGATGCGGACTCGCACGTCACAGCACACATGCGTGCGCGCGCGCATGCGTGCACACACACACACAGAGTCACAATGCTGTAGTAAACAGTATACACTTGTTCGGATGTTGACTATATGAGTGAGGCACGCCGACTCAGATGGAGAATAGGAGACGATTGCCCACAATTCCACAGCGAGAGAGAGAGAGAAGAACCATCAGCTCAGTTGCGATTACATGACGCTTAGCAAAGTGTATACATACTACTCGTATTGCAAGACGTCGCTCGTTTATCAAGTCAAAATTTATTCAAAATTTTAGCTCGTCTTGCAAAACACTCGTAAACCAAGTTACTCACAAACCGAGGTTCCACTGTATATGATATTGTGATTGCTGCCTCACTGGAACAAAATGCACATACAGTGAAACCAGACCCCTTCACGTTCTGCACACTTTATTGTTTTGTAGATTTAATTTTAAATCAATAATTTTGCCATTTGTGATCACCTAACTACACTCTATAACTCATAATGATAAAGTGAAAGCGTTTTTAGAAAAGTTTGCAAATGTATTAAAAACTGAAAACTACAATCTCATTCATATAACTATTCAGACTCTTAATTCAGTAATTTGCAGAAGTCTCTTTGATAGAATTTACTGCTTTGAATATTCTTAGGTAAATCTCTATAGGTTTTGTTCACCTGGATGTGGGCAGTTTATCCCTTTCTTTCTGGCAGATCCTCTTAAGCCCCATGATATTGGAAGGGAAACATCTGTAAACTGTCATCTTCAGGTCTTTCCACAGATATTCTTTGAGGTTTAAGTCTGGACTTTTACTGGGCCACTCTGGGATAGTCAGATACATTCTCCCAATGCCACTCCAGTGTTGTCTTGGTTGTATGCTTCTTCTGGAGTGGGTTTTCTTTAAGGATTTCTCCATATTTGGCTGGATTCATCCTTCACCCAGTTCTAACCAGTCGTCCTGGTCCTGCCACTGAGAAGCACCCCCATAACACGATGCTGCCCTCACCATTCTCCACCATAGTCATGGTATTAGACAAGTGACAAACAGTGCCAGACGTAGTGCTTTGGGTTGTGTTCAAAGAGTTACATTTTTGTCTCATCACACAAGATAATCTTTTTCATCTGCTGTCAGAGTCCTTTTATTGTCATTTTGAAACTCCCTAGTGGGCTGTCATATGCCTTTTACTCCATCTAGCCTCTCTACCGTAAACAAATGATTCACTGAGTGCTGCTGAGATGGTTGTCCTTCTGACAGGTTCTCCCATCTCAGCACAGAGCACCTGAAGCTCTTTTAGGTTTTTTGGCAGTTCTTGCCCTTCTTGCCCAGTTACTCAGTTTGGCCAGACAGCCAACTCTAGAAAGAGGCCTGGTGGTTCTAAACTTCTTCCATTTCACAGTTATGAAGGCCACTGTGCTTCTGGGACCACTCAGAACTTTAGAAATGGTTTTATAACCTGCTGTGATCTCTGCCTCACCACAATTTTATTACAGAATTCTACAAAGTTCCTTTTTTTAGGTCTTTCTTTTGTCCATATATGCAGTGTGAATTGTAAGATCTTGTACACACAGGTGTGTGGCTTTCTAATCAATGTCCAAACAATTCAGTTTGCCACAGGTGGTCTTCAGTCATGTTCTAGATACATCTGAAGGATATTTAAAGCAAAGAGGATGTACCTGACCTGGAGTGTCACATCAAATGGTCTGAAATCTTTTTTTTCTCTTTGTCATCATTGGTTACTAAGTATGAAATAATGGGCAAAAATGTCAAACCATCTGAAATTAAATCTACAATACAATAAACCAGTCAGAAAGTGAAGGGGTCTAAATACGTCCCGAATCCACTGAACATGGTCCTTTGCTGTAACCTTAAAAGAAAAAATGCCCACTTATTTACTCCAAACCTGAGGAACTGAAGCTATTATCCAGGATGCTTAAAATACAATAACTGTGGAATATTTTGTAACTTTTCTTTATGCGAGAGCCCGCATACATTACCAAGATCAGTCACATCACCCCCACCTATTCTTTGCACCTCGACATTCCACCAATTCCTTTGTTTTAAAGTAAAAGTCAAAAATTTCAAAACACATTCACTATAGCGTGAGACTCCAACAAAGTAGAGTGAGGGACTTGGCAGGCACTGGTCATAATATTTAAGCCTGATTTCCTCAATTCAAAACACTCCCAGGCATAGCTCTGCAAAGATACCTAACATCTTGTCTGTGAGTGGAATATAAAGAAATATACACTGAAGTAATCTGAATTAATCATCATCTAATCTTCATATCTGAGGGAGAGAAGTAGGGTGTGCCAGTCCATTTATCTTTCATTTTAATTTTAATTTAATCCATGAGCACATATTTAAAGAGAAATGGGTTTATTTTCATGGCAAAATAATTTCAGATGGAAGTAAAATTTTAAATGCAGAATAGTGATTTAAGTTTACTTCATTATATGAATTTCCTATGCATTATGTAAACTGAGCATTAGTGATAGCAACTATAATATTTTTTCTCAACAACAAATATTAATGCAATGATATAAATTTGCAAATGTTTCACATACCAAAACATTTTTTATAGTTGTTGTGTTCTGCATAATCATAACCTAACCTTCTCAAATCCAGTTAATCCAATTCAGGGTCATGAGAGGCCTAGACAATATCCTGGTGGTATCAGGCACAAAATGGCCATTAATCCTGGATGGGACATCAGTTTACCAAAAGTTCCAAACATATATGGTCACACTACCAGAGAGTCTCTGTGAAGTTTATGGACAAATGTGTAAACTCTAGTCAGACAGAAAGTAAAAGAGGAAGATCCTAACCATAACCAAGCAACCCTTACTTATCTTTAGACCATTAGAACATTAGAAGAATTTAGATGAGCTCAGGCCATTTGTAACGGCCGACCCCTTACCCAGCCGGCAGCTACACCTCCAAGACCTGTGGCCTGGATAATTTACTGAGATGAATCCAACTATCAAGCCGTACCCCTAACAAATTACACTTTTCCCCCACAATCGACGGTGTAAATATAAGCACGCAAAAAGCAGATGATGTAAAATTAAACTGATTAAATGTATTAAATGAAACCACAAGACAAATGCAAAAATAGAAACATATATAAATATCCCTCCACCACATCAACAAAGAGACACCACCATATATAAATACAACAAAACCTTCCCTTGCCCCTGTAACATATAACACACAACACGAATAACAAAAATGAATGATATACTGAATGATTGTGAACTTGAGTCCGGTTATAAAAATTGTCCTGAATACGGATGACTGAACTAATGATAAATGAGTCGTTTGATTTTCCCGGCAAATGGAGCAACCTCACCGTGATTCCTCGGCGTATGGTGGATGGCGAATCGACCCCGGGGTCTCAGCAGATGAAGGATGAAAGACAGTCTGGCAAAATGAAAAACAAACTGATGCAAAGGCGCGATGTGAAAAAACAGCAAATAAGTTGATACGTGGTTGAAAACAAATGGTCTCCTTTCTCCTCTCTTCTCTCTCCTCCTCTCTCCTCTCTGATTACTTAAATAGTCCTAGTGACAGCTGTAATTGATTAATTGCGAACAGGTGTTTTCCAGGTTAGAGGCTGTGGTCTTCTTCCATCATCCGTACAGCATTTACTGATACACACACAAACAGCAAACGGGACAATGGAAACGAGACGCACTCAGAACTGACATTTGCAATACTAATTATGTAGCCCCGCTACACATTCATTCCAGCAAAGCTTGCCAGTACTGTCCATTATTCCAACATCAAGTCTAGTTTTGAAGGACCCTAAAGTCCTACTGTTTACCACACTACTTAATAACTTATTCCATGTGTTTATAGTTCTCTGTGCGAAAAAAATCCTTCCAAATGGTTTTGCGAAATTTACCCTTAACAAATTTCCAACTGTGTCCCCGTGTAGTAACAGTCTCGATCCACTGTACAAATTCCCTTCATACTTTTAAACACTTCAATCATGTCACCACTTAATCTCCTTTTGCTTAAAGTAAAAAGGCTCAGCTCTTTTAATCTTTCTTCTTACCTCAATCCCTGATTTCCTTGAATCAGTCCAATCTCTCTTCTCTGAGCTTTTTGCAATGTGCGTAAGTCTATTTTTATAGCTATAAGAGCAAAACTGTACGCAGTACTCCAGATGAGGCCTTGCCAGTGCATTATAAAGCTTAAGCATAACCTCCTTGGACTTGTACACTACACAACATGCTATATAATCAAACATTCTGTTAGCCTTGTCTGGAAGTTGATAGTGTAGAGTCCACTATGGCTCCTAAATCTGTTTCATAAGGTGTACTTTCAATTTTCAGCCCCCCCCCCCCCCCCATTGTGTCTAATATTTGTACTTCCTACATGAAATACTTTACATTTACCTACATTAAATTTCATCTGCTATAAATCTGCCCAAGGCTGTATGCTAGTCAGGTTCCTCTGTGATAATTCAATGGATTCTAGATTGTTTCCCAATAAACTTATCTTGCTTTCATCTGCAAACTTAACAAGCTTGTTATTTATATTCCGATCTAAATCATCATTCTTAATATCACCCAAGTCTAAAAAGGTTCCTAGCACCATAACCCTCTGCATCCTGTGTTTTAGCCAATTCTGTACATGTCTACATACAGTACTACACACTGAACTCCCACCTGTTTTAGTTTGAAGCCTAACCAAGGAAAGCCGCTGACCCAGATGGAATTCCAAGGAGGGGGCTCAGAGACTGTGCCAATCAGCTGGCAGAACTGTTCAGCAACATCTTTAATCTCTCTTTGTCACAATACACTGCCCCAAAATGGTTTAAGTTTGCCATCATGAGTACAAACTGTAGCTCTCACCCCCACTATAATGAAGTGCTTCGAGAAGCTAGTTCCAAGGCATATCAAATCTACACTTCCACCCACCTTGAAGCAGCACCAATTTGTCTACAGAGGCAACAGGTCAACAGAAGATGCCATTAATACGGCTGTCCACACTGAACTAATTTAGTTGGAACACCAGGTTGCATATGTAAGGATGATATTTGTAGACTTCAATTCCACCTAGTAGGATGATGACCAAACTGCTCAACCTGGGTGTCAATCAGCATACATGTACAGTAGATGGATCAAGGACTTCTTAACAAATCAACTACTGTTATTAGGCTGGGGAACCACCACTCCCGACCTTGACACTCAGCTCTGGAACTCCACAGGGTTGTGTACTGAGTCCTCTTCTTTATTCCTGTATGCTGATGAAGGCTTGCTTGTCCAAACAGCTTGCTCTTTGGAAATCATACTTACCTGTGGCATCCTGGTATGGTATGCTGGCTGTTACATGGCTGACAAGAAAGCCCTTCAGAGAGTCATTGAATCAACACAAAAATTTACCAACACCCAGTTATTTTCACTTGAGGACATATACAGAACTCAATGTTTGCAAAAGGCCAAAAAAATCATTAGGGACCTATTTCACCAGGGCCACCACCTTTTTACTGTGCTGCCTTCTGGAAGGTGTTATAGTTCTATTAAAACGCACACTTCCAGACTACCTAAAAGCATCTACCCAAGCTTGTTAAATGTTTACTGCATCTAAGTGCTTTTGATCTTATGTCTTTCATTGTCACCCATGGTATAAGTGGGACAAAAGTGCAACATCTCGGGGAATCAATGCAGTAGCAAGAAAAGACATTCTATTCTATTCTATTCTATTCTATTCTGAAACCATGTTGACTGTCCAGTAAAACTCCTCTTTTGTGTTGCTCAGTATCTTCCTTAATAATTCATCCAATTAATTTACCTATGATATGCACTAACCTTACCGGCATATAGTTATTTGGATCTGGCAAATAACACTTTTATAAAACAGGATATTTGCCATGTTTCTGTTCCTTCAAAAGTACGCAGAGATGCTGTAAAAATATGTCTCAATGGTTTATAAACATGTACTCATTAACCTCC
Source organism: Erpetoichthys calabaricus (assembly GCF_900747795.2). NCBI lineage: Eukaryota > Metazoa > Chordata > Cladistia > Polypteriformes > Polypteridae > Erpetoichthys > Erpetoichthys calabaricus. The sequence goes on from NC_041394.2 coordinate 201,220,601, forward strand.
TTAAGCACTGAAGAATAAATGTTATCTATTCCTGGTGATCTGTTTAATTTCAGCCTATTTAACCTAAGCAGTACTTTTCGCCCTACAATTTCCAAATCGGCCAGTACCTCCTTGGTAGTCCCTGTTATCGCTGGGGGGTAATCCAGTTCCTCACATGTGAAGACTTCAGAAAATTTGAATTTTTCACTGTCTGGATATTTTAATCCCCCTTTACTATTTTTGATACACTTCACTTTCTCCTTAACTGCCCTTTCATTTCTAAAATACTGAAAGAATCTCTTTGGGTCATCTTTTGCCTCATCTGCTATGTTCCTTTCTAACTGCTTAATATCCTGCTTAACAGTTGCAATATTTGTTAAAATCCCCCATACTATAATATCTCCCTGTAAACTTGCCTTTTTAATATTATTAAAAAGATGTGAATGATATTACTGTCTGCCTTGAGGGTTCTATAGCACACTCCTAAAATAGGCCTCCATCCCTATTGCTTTCCAGATGAATCCAAACGTCCTCATTAAGATGTGGCTTATCATCCAACTGAGGAACACATGCATTTAAATTCTGTTTCACATAAACGGCAACCCCCACCCCCAACTCTCCAATTCTGTTCTGTCTATACTTCCTAAAAAAATCCTAAATTCATTCATATCTTTGCTGTTTAGCCAGGTTTATTTTATTGCTATAATATCATAATTATGCTCAGCTACATACTATTCTCTTACTTGTTTACTTTTGCACTTAAACTTTGAGTCAGAATTTATGCTACTGTGCATTTTTGCTTTTACACCATTTTTCATCCCATCATGCACCATTCTAAACTTGGCCTGTCTCACACTCCCTGCTCCCATATTCCCCTCTTTAACAATCCTCAGCTAACTTGCTTATATACCTCCCCGTCACATTGGTATACTCCCTTTCAAATTGAACTTGTCACAGCGGAACAGGTCCCATTTGTTTCAAAGGAGTCCCGATGCCCATAAACCTTGACCCTTCTATTCTACACCAAGATTTGAGCATCGCATTAACCTCTGTAATCGCGTCAGTCTTGCCTTGACTGGTGTGTGGCTTAGGCAAACCTTCAGAGAAGACTTCCTTGTTAGTTCTACTTTTTAGCATGTCACGTAACTCCTTAAATTTAGATTGCTCAACTGACAGTCTGCCCTTATGTATGTAATTTGTTCCAAAATGGGCAATGACAAGTGGATCTACCTTCACTCCAGCCAAGAACCTATCCACCCTTCCAAGGAGGTCTCCCACCTGTGCACCCAGAAATCAACAAACTGTAGGAAATTTTCTGTCTCTGGATCAAACCTGTTCTTCAGTCCCCCTAATCCCTGTTTTTCTGGTGACTGGTATTGAGATTTTTCAGAGACAGTGTCTAGCTTCACAGGGACCCGAAAATAGTTTGACACTTTCAATTTTGGGGTTTATGAAGCCGGAAAGTGAGCATCTTTTGTCTTGCAATTGCATTGATCTGTGACCCACCTATGAACTACCTGTTCTTGTCTGGAGTCTCCTCCAGTGTTACCTTTGGGGTGCAGACCATTTCCATAAAGGACATCTGGTGAAGGTCTGCCAATTCTCAATTACAACTTATGCCAGTTAACTCCTCCTTGAGTTCAGTAACCTTGAGCTCAAGGTGCTGGATCAACTGGTATCTCCTCCAGACGTAGCCTTCAAGGAGCACTGACTACTGCAAGCCACGCTCCAAAAAAATTTCATTGTAATGGCCACATTTTTAATATTTGGATTTGGATTACTGAACTGCTCAACCTCTTTTTATTAAATTTACATGATTTAACCTAAATGGTTAAAATTAGCAGCAGACTAAAGAATTACTGCAGTTATTTATCATGTTTTGGCTCTTTAAACTACTATAATACTCGCCCCCTCAACTACCTGCTGTGTGTCTTCCTACGAAATTATTAAACTTTACTTTTCCCTGTCTACTTTTCTAACTTTGCGCCCTTCTCATTACTTCCTTACATTCAGTCTATCTGCCTATACTGTGTTAATTCCTATTAATTAATGCATACACTGTTACCCTTTAAATAGAACTAACTTTCCTGAGCACTAAGAACTGTTCTTTTAAATAAAACCTTTTACACACTACTTCCTTCTTATTAAAAAATCTTGCTTGTTGAATACTATCCACCGTTGGTTATTTATTTATTCACTTGTCTGTTTATACCTTCGCTTGCCCCTGATCGGTGCTCTCTCGCTAGATGCCTGTCAAAGTACTTTGCAGGCCCTATCTGTACTTAAAATAAATGCTTTCTTTCTTATGAACGCATATGCCTTCACTCTATACTAGCACTAACGCTTTACAGTATGAGTGTTACTGTATATAGTGCTCTATCAAAATATTCTTCTTGTAAAGTAACCTTTTCCCGCATTGAAATCACTGCTACTTTTAACTGTCACTATGATGTTGGTTATTTACTTTAGGACTACCTGGGTTCTGCAGCTGTTTTCTATGCTTTCTGCTCCATTCTGTGCCTTGCTTCGCAGACACCAGTTTTGAATGAAAGTAACTTTTTTCCAAATACTAAGCTACCTTTGTTCCAGTGTAAGTGAAAAATGAAAGCAAAAAAGCCCTCCTAAAAAAAAAGCTTTAAAAATTCCTTCATGGCTCCTTAGGAAAAAAATTAACTCTAGCATAGCAGTAACACAAAAACACTCTGCAATCCTTTTACTTCTACTCGCAAGGATAATGTGAGCACATCAGTTTCAATCGCTAATCTCTAGATTATTCTCTCCAATTCTCCAGTTAAATTTATGTAAATGCTTGGATCCCACATGTAGCATGTCTTCTTAAATAGGAATTGTGTGATGACATCATATGTCATGCACACAATGTGTCAACCATGACTCCAACATGATTGCCATCAGGCATCATGAAGGCCCATCTGAAAAAGTGACAGCACCTGTAAGAAAGAAAAAAAATGAAAAATATAAAATGACACTACAAATGCCAAGACAAAAATAACACAATAAATGATAACAGAAAAAAACTCATCAGAATGTACAAATAATATTCCAGATCCAATTCACCACAATCACAGGTATTTTACTTTATTAATTGTTGCTGTGGTCTCTAGATTGTAGAATTAAATGAATATTATAGCTCTGATTGTGTAGGAAATGCTTCTTACCCTGGCTACTCCACCAGTAAACAAATAAATGCTATCCAGCTCTGTATTCACATGTGCCATGTAACTGGTGTTGCACAAAATAGCATGCCTGACAGTTATGTACAGTAGTCCTGTGGGATCATCACTTTGCAAGCTTTTCTCATATGACTCCACTCTTCAATTTTTGCGCTGCTTGGCAAAAAGAACTGTGCTGCAGTCAGGCATGAAGAACAGTAGATATGAAAACAAGTGCAAACCACTTAGACTGTGCTCTAGCATTGTGCCTTTCTACCTTAGCAAAATCCATTTAGTGTTCACATGTTTCATGTGAAAGCTTAACGGTTTGGATTTATGTTTGTAATGTTTGGAGTTTTGATATTTATGGATATTTTTGCCTGCCTCACTGCCACTTTAGTACCTCACTTTATTCTGAATGATTTTCATTTAATTGCCACATCCAACATGCCAATCATCAAGGCTGGAGGCAGACTTGTTTTATAATAGTCCGCTTCTTAGAACTTTGCTGTGCAAATGTCACGTCTTAAATTTGTAGCTGGCCAATGTGAAAATGAAAAAATAGGTAATCTATGTGTATAGTGTATAAATATTGCCTGGGATGTGCCATTCTGATGTGCCTTAGAACTCTGGTATGAAAAGACCTCTTATTAAATTTCAACCTTTTTGTTGTTTTCCAAACAGCTGTAGGGTTTGCCTATACAGTGCCCCAACTCTTCATCTTTTTCCTGTGTTTTTTTATATACTGTATATTTAGCACCTTATCATTTTACTAATCCTTTGTCCTTAACATTTCCAGAAATCAACAAACACTTGTCAGAGGCCCCAGTAACATTTTAAAAATAACTACCGCCAAGAAGAGACCTTCATGCAACAGAACTGTTCTTTTAGTGAAGATGACCTCTTAATTTTATGTTTTGGCATAGTAAGTACCTGCAGTTATGTCTTATATTGTGATATCGTAAGAAGATTTTTATACTGATGTAAAAGTGCATGTAATTTACAAACCCACTGTTTCTCAGATAAAACAGTGATTTGCTGTGTCCTTTTTCCTTGTCCCATTCTTTCCTGTGAGTGGAAACTATTGACGTAAATGACCGTATGAGCTCCTCCTTGTATTGAAAGAGTAAACTGGAGTATCAGGAAAAAGCCTGTGTTAATATACTAGGGAAAATACTAATTTTAAATGGACCCAAATCATGTGAGGCAGCAATACTATCCAGTAGGCCATTTCTACCCCCCAATAAAATACCGTGTTCAGGGGATTATTATTTAAAACTCATAAAACATGCTATATTAAATATAAAGTATAATTTATCCTTATACTGTATAAGGATGACACAATGCTAAAGTTGTCAGTGCTGCTGTATCACCTCTTCAGGATACTAGCCTGCAGTAGTTTGGTCACTGCCTGGTTGCGATTCCCCAGACCTGCACCCATGGCATTTTCCTGTTCGGGAGCATTAATAGTCATGTATTGAGGACGGACCAGGAGACTTTAAAATCAGAATGCTGGCAATTTATTTAAAACGGGAGAAAAAAAGTGTTAAAGTACAAAACAATGCATTCAAATAAATGTCACATCAAGTCAAATCAATTTATTTATGAAGCACATTTAAACCACAGAAGTTGACCAAAGTACCGTACAGTTTCCATAAATACACCAATACATATAGAGACAAAACTAAATACATAAAAATGGATTAAATAAATAGCATTAATCATATAAGGAGGAGGAGGTTAGGAGCACACTCTAATACAGCTCATTGCCGCACCCACCACATGACAAACCAACTCAGGATCCCAGATTAGGACCCGAGTGCAGCCATGCAACAGGTGACACCTCAGCACCACACTAGTTCAGATGGAGTGGAACAGTGTGAGGTTTTTTATGGTGGCTGGAGTGCCAATTCTGCCACCAACCCCCAGGTTTTAATCACATAAGTAATAGTATAAAATAAAAAGTTGAAAAAGCTAAGGCAAAAAGAAAAACTTTAAGATGAAATTTAAAAGTAGCCAAAGTTGGTGCTGACCTAATGTAAAAAGGTAGACTGTTCCAAAGCTTAGGGGCAGATACTACAAAAGCACAACCCCCTCTAAGCTTCAGTCTAGATTTCGGCACAACCAATAACTTCAGGTCAGAAGACCTCAATGACCGTGAAGGACATTAAGGGTGTAAGTGATCAGCAAGATAAATGGGGGGCTAAACCATTCAGGGACCTAAAAACAAACAGTAAAACTTTAAACTCAATCCTGTAGTTTATTGAAATAAGTTCAATAGTTCAGAAAACACATCCATTAAAATATGTGCCATTAAAACCAATAAATGAACTTTGCATTGCAAATAATCCAATTAATAATAATCTAAATAAATAAAGTTAAAATTCCTATCACTGTAGAAATAAAACTTTTTTCTTTTCACATTCTCTATCTGTCCTTGTTAGGACAATGGGAGACTTCATTGTCTCAGCCAGTTCCATCCCTGATCAACCAAGTACTGTACCACTAATACTGTGTTTCCCCGAAAATAAGATCGGGTCTGATATTAATTTTTGCTCCAAAAGACACACTAGGGCTTATTTTCAGGGGACATCTTATATTTATTCATGTACAACAATATACATTTATCCAAATACAGTCATGTCATTTTCTTCTGGAATTTTTTCATAACTCTCCACATTCAAACCCTGAATTCCAGCCTGAATTTCTTGATACTCCAAGCCGCTTTTAGGATCCTATATGGTCAAGGTGCACGCATCGATGTTTGATGAATGGTTCGATGTGGTGAAGCAAAATGCCGATGTACAAATGTATTCATGTTGCCTTTATATTCAAGTGTCGCATATTCCCCAAAGTTATGACATGATATATTTTAAAAGTCTCACATACCATCTTCTGTGCTGTCTTTTTTTCTTTTGTACCTTACAATACCATCAGAATTGTTGGGCCTCATATTTAAGCCACAAAGAAAAAAAATAAGAATATAATGAAAATGTCCATTTTGTGATTAACGTGGAAATTTTCGGCTTTAAACTTGAAATGTCCATTTTAACCTCACAGTTTACTTTGTCATTAAAGCAGACCGTCTTAAAACAGACCCAGCATCGCCACACAGAACACATTAAATGTATGATATTCCAGCTCTCTGCACATTTAGAATTCTTAGATTTATACTTGATATCACTTTCATGATGAAATGCATTAAAATATGTATGTTACATTTACAGATAAATCATTAACTTCATGTAAATAATGAATACTGTTAATAGTTACACATATGGGGTGGCAAGGTGGCAGAGTGGTAGCGCTGCTGTCTCGTAGGAAGTCACGTCCCTGGTGTTCCCTGCCTGGAGTCTGCATGTTTTTCCTGGTGGGTTTCCACAGTGGGCTCAGTTTTCCATCCAAAGACATGAAGGTTTGGGGATTTGGTGAAGCTACAATAACGTTAGTGTATGTGTGTGCTTGTGTTCACCTTGTGATGAGCTGATGCCTTGTCCAGGGATTTTGTTTCTGTCTTGCGCCGATGCTGCTGGAATGGGCACATCCCTGAATTGATGGATGTAATCATTAAACATCCTTTTCAGAGATATTGTGACAAGGTGTCCTCGGAATTTAATGGATGTTTCGGGCACACGCATCACATCGCGTGAAGTATAAACCTGGCCTTATGTGCCTTACTTTTCAGTTGACAATCTTGATCTTGGGCTTATTTTGGGGGCAGGGCTTATATTACAGAGTAGCCTGAAAATTATGCTAGGGCTTATTTTCAGAGTAGGTCTTATTTTCGGGGAAACACGGCAGCTTCCTTGGTTCCCAGTGTAGCACCCTGTTCTCTGTATGTTGCTGTGACTGGCTCCTTTCCCACCACATCCCTGAGCCACCATGTAGATAAAAGCCACTAATGGTTGCCACAGCTCTAAGGGCATCTTGCCCATCTCCAGATGCTGCCACGATTTGGGCTTCCTCCTTTTGACCATCTCCCAGCTCGTTCTCTCTCTTTCATCAGCTAACCACTCCTTGGAGTCTTCACAGCACTCAATCCAGCTCTTTAAAAGAAGGTCATCTAAAACCGTTGCTGCCCTTTCCTTCATCCTGCTGCCTCTCCCAGTAGCAATTGCTCACCTACTCTGTTCCTCTCTCAAAAACGATACACAAGGGAATGCGCTAACCCATTCCCTTTTTATGTTCATGCCAGAACGAGCTACATACAGACTGAGCTAAAATCATTAAATGCATTAAACAATTTAAACACTCCACAGGTCTTTTTTACCACACCTCGTCTGGCCACTGTGTGAAGTTTGGACATTTTCAGCATGTCCGTGTGTTTCCTGCAGTTTTCTTTCCTCATAGTAAAAAACATTCAGGCTAGGTTAATTGGAGACGTGATTAATAGTAAGTGTGTGCACTGAAATAAGTTATATAATTATATACTGTCATGAACTGCCACCTCCCCAGGATTGATTCCTACATTGTCCCTGATACTACCAAGATGAGATTTAGCAACTCTCAATGGGATTAAGTCATTTCATAAAAAAATTAATAGAATACAATGCTAAATATACTATGTAAAGCAAAATTGGTTCTTTATGAATGTAGGTTTTGACAAAGCCATCCTAAGTAAATTATTGTAGGGACACTGAGATTCTGCTAAATTTGCTTCTATAGACCTTTTTTGAGTTTTGATTTTTTTTTACGCTTTCAGTTACTGCTATTACGAATGACCATAAATATGTTTGCTGAATTGTACTTCAAGAAACCAGGACCATATTCATTCTGCTTAAGCCAAGTGAAGCTGCCTAAATGACAAGAGGATAACACATGGAATGGGAGCAGAGGGTGCGTATTAATTCTGTAGAAAACAGGAGCAGCTTGCGCTCTTTATGGTGAGAATAGTGCTGTCGATCAAAACACACAGTTAATAAGAAAATGCAAGCAACATGTTGTGTTGTCCATATTCACGCTCACAGACTGTGAGCACAGATTGCTTGGTATGTATGGCAGTGGGTTTTGGTGGTGGGGGGGGGGGGTACTAATGGTGTATGGAGAGGTGATATCATTCAGCAGACCAGAGGCAGCCAAATACAGGGACTGAAAAGCACACAGGGAGGCGTATAAATCACATCTTCAAATCATGGAAGTAAAGAAGACAGTGGGTATTTTGCAGATGAGTTAAGCATTAGATTAAACAAATTAGCAATAAAATCAGAGATTAGAGGATGCATTAAAAATGACACCTGCTTTATTTCAGATATGAAGTACTGCATTACCTTTTTGTTATAGTAGTAACCACAATTGTCTTAAATGTTCTGCAGGGGAGGACTGGGTTCTAACTGGTTTCACTCTCACAAAGTGTGTATAGCAAAAGAAATGGTTTGTAATAAAAAAACAACACTCAAAGGTTAAATATAAAAAAAATTACGTGTAGAAGATTAAGAAGGCAGGTAAAGCAATTCCCAAACTCCACACATTGACAAGTAAATTCTTGTTAGTCTAGCCTGTACTTGAGAAAGAAACAATTTTATAAAATTTAATTACATACAGTATTACGAAAACAATATCAGGAAAAGAAAATCCTATGTAATCTGTATATGATCATTCTTGCCACTATTTAACATTATCCTGAGGTAGTGTTTCTTAGGAGATGTGATCAGATGGCTAAAGATCTGCAAATGCAAGATGACAGATTTAATTCTCATCACTGGTCATCTACTCTTATTGAGTATGGAAAAACATGACAAGCAATATATGGTGTAAGTTTATAAGTGTATTTTTTTCATTGTACAGTATTGTTTGTAATATGCTCTAATTTATTCAGACTGTAGCCAGGAACACTTGTTTAATCTGTGGGTGGCTGTCACTTTGAAGAGGAATGAATTGTGCACTATAATCGTACAACAGACAGGCAAAGGATGTAGCAATGAAGTCTAAATGCAATCATTTATTCCACTTTATATAGAAGTTGCTGGAGAAAGAGAGAGGCAGATGTTAACGAAAGATACCTCAGTTGTGACATGGACTTTTTTGGTGGCTAAGTGCTCCTGGCCCCCCACATGACAATATTACTACCACTACTATTATTACTACTACTACTATAAGATGCATAATGACCAGTATGGCCAGGTTTCCAGACTAGGAACAAAGTTTTGTTATTTTTCAGTCTGTCTGAGTAGTTTGTGTTTACCCTGTTTTTACCCTAGATTATTTTTTGTTGTTGAATAAAACTCTTGTTTTTGGTAGTTTGACTTATTTAGGGTTTTTACTTAGTTTAGGGGTGACTCCTATTTTCCACAATAGAATACAGTACACAGCATCATCATCATCATTATATGCAGTGGATGGGATTTAAAAAAATTAATTTTGAAGGCTTTATTTTCCTTTGCATGTAATGAACAGTTTTTCTGTCTCACCAGTTGAAATCTCTCGATTCAGACTGCCATCCTCTCACTTTCAAACTCTTTTTTTCAGACAAAACTAGTACATTTCTACCTTGCAAGGAAGAATCAATAAATAAACAGAGAGCATTCTAAGAACTCGATCATTCACAGTTCCTTATTACTAGCAATGAGAATAATCTTAATTTTATCTCTTCTCCTTGAGAGTAAAACAGATTACGTTGGTTCAATAATAAACCAATAGATTTATAGGTGCATTTATCACTTGTACTCTTTTTAACGCATGTTATGTCTCAAACGCGGAAACTGTTCCTCGTTTGTTGAGTTCTAAATCTATCCTTTTGTAAATATGAGCTTTCAGGAGACTTACTGTATAAACAGTTTTGGCAATTAAGAGTGTCAAGGAGGCCACAATTATAATAAAGGTTGTCACGCATGCACGTCGGAGGATCACCTTCCAGGTTTATGGGAAATGTAGCTAGACCACCCTGGGGCAATAGTGGGTGCAGTCACTAACATTGTCATCTCTTTTGTCAGCCAAACAACAGAAAAGACACACGCTGTGGGCAGTTGACTGTGCCACTGCCGGCCAGAGGACTATAAAAGAGCAAACGCCCCAGAGAAAGGTATCTCATTTTGGACCTGAACTACCAGCCACATGGAGCTTCCAATGAAGACCTGCTCTGTCAAGTATCAGAACATCACAAAGATTCCTTCTTGTTTCTGTTTAAATTGACTGTGTGTTCATTGTTTGCTCTTTTTATTTGTTATTATTTATGTTAGGATTAAAAGGGGTGACCCTGAAGGTACTCCAACTCTTTCTTGATGTTCGAAAGTGTTCTTCCACCCATCCACAAGGTATTTTATTAACTAAAATAATAAAGGAAGTATTAATGTGAGTAGTAAAACAGTATAAAATGAACCAACCAAATATCCTAAAAGCTCTGTCAGACCAAACTAAACAGGAAATAAAAGTTCTCTCTGTCTTGTGGAGTGTTGCACCTACAAACCACCCCAAAACACTCCATTCGCTTACCTTCTGTACCTCTTCCTCAACACGCTGGCCTTTAATTCTCCCAAAAGTCTTCCTCCAACTTCAGGTTTACTGGTTCTATGACTTGAAGGGCTTTTCCAGCCCCAACTATGCTGTTTCTGGGTGTCCCTCAGGATAACTTCTAGAGTCCCAGATGTTTTGTTAATGTCCTGAGGACACTGGTATAGAGTTCCCTCTGGACACCCCAAGTGGTAAATACTCAAACTTTCCAATCACTGATTATCAGAAGACATAACCGGGAACCAAGAATAACACTTAGGCCACTGTCATCTGAAGTTCTGCCACATCTGTTTAATGCCTAACATGGTACCAAACTATTTTACGCTATTTTGGGTGATTGTGTATTTTATGTATATTCATTTACAGCTTATAATGTATTTCCACAAATTCACAAGGAGAATTTTCAAGAAATTTGTCATGAACCATTCTCAGTATGTACAGGTGAACAGAAAGAAGTATATAGCACAAATAATTTATATAAGAATACTAAAAAAGTTTGACAAAATAATATTCTTAATAATTTACATTTTGCATCTTATAGTCTTGGAGGCTGTACTGCAAATGTAGTATTTTTTTCATGCCACATAACCTGGAGTTGAAAGATGTTCGGCTTCTTCTTATTCAGTAGAAGCTTTGGAATTCCACCCTCTGTTCAAGTAAAGTCACTTTCCTCACATGACTTTCCTTCCAGAGCCCTAAACTGTCCAGACCTCAAGTCAACATGACACATTAGGTAGCTGCCAAGAAATGAAGGTGACTGGAATCCATCTGTGACCTGCAACAGGCTACTCTGTATTTCCTTTACAGTATGTTTCCTTCAGCTTTTCAGACTTTATTTGTCATGGAGACTCTAACTGCATGGCACCACTTGATTCTCCTAGTTGAATTTTCCACTTGGTTTATTTACTTACTTCTTTCTCATTTATCCATCCCCCTGCTAATATGGGTAGTGGAGCTAATATTCCTAATACCCTTCAAGAATGTAAAAGCCTATTTAAAATCATCCCTTCACTTGTTTCTCTTGAGACTGCAGTGGTTTAGTTTTACAAGTCTGCCTTTGTGATCCACAAACCCCCTCAAGCTGGGGATTAGTCTTGCTTCTTGTTTTTGTACTTTTTCAAAATGTTTCAGTTGTTTCCAAAGTATGCCGATCAAAGCAGAAACCAGTATCTCACATGTGCTATTACTCCAATGGCTTTATGTTCTTTGAGTCATGATAGCAGTAATATTCCTTAACCTCCTATTCATTTATGTGCCTGTATTGTCCATATTGCCCAGATGTCAGCTGTCAAGCTCCAGGCCTAGAGGGTGTCTGTTGTAGTGTTACTCAGGTAAGATAGGCCATGTTTTGTTGTTCAGAAGTGGAAATGTGTTCTTATCAGATTGAACTCCTTATTAGCACTTACATAGTACATATTTTTGCACTTTCTTTACAAGATTATCATCATTTAACATCAGGGCATATTTGGAGCCAATAGATTTTAAGGTAGATACACTGCAACTATTTAAAGTAGCTCCTTAATTCTGTCCGCCTTAAGATCTCAATGCTGAGCTTATGTTAGAACACTTTGCCGTTAATCCACTAGTACATTAAAACTCACCAAGTACATACACTAGTGTTCCAAAATCACTCCCTTACTTATATTAATCTGTTAATCTGTTCCTGTTTTCCAAGGTCAACTTTTGGCAGGAAACTTGAACAGTAGCAGAACTTTAATACCTCTTACTAGTCACTTCCAACTTTAAATACTAAGGTGAAAACAATCAATTCTTGCATACGATTTTTCCTCATTTCTGTATTTGTACCAGTAATAAATATCCCCTTTATAGAAACTAAAGGCATATAGTTTTGCAAAAACTCATTTTAAATTTCATAGCTAGTTTAAGTCTCTTTTGTTAGAGGGCGGAAATGGTTTAGGTCTGTTTAGACAGACTACAGACTCTACTTTTTTCGTAAAAATTACAGTGGGTTTATTAAATGCCCACAAAAGCATAACATGACAAAGGTGCACTGTAGGTTGGCCAAATGCTGCTTTTTGGGAGAGGTCAGCAGATAGGAATATGTGGGATGGGCTCTCATGGACCAATCCTGTGATTTCAACTCCTGTGTCCAATCATTAACAAAATGAAGTACACCCCTTGATTTTTTTTCTTTAAGAGACTGGATTAGTTTTGCCATGTAATTTTGGCAGGTCTTAAAAACGAGGGCCAAGAGAATGTATCTGATGGCAATGCCATTACTGGCAGTTTTGCAGGTGCACCAGTTCTTGCTTTTGTTTTAAGCTGTCAGTTTTAAGGATTATAAATAACAACGTTCATTATGTTTGCATTTTACAGTAAGAATATCACACAAGTGATAAGCATAGTGATGAGAATGCCATGGTTTGGGGTATCTTTCACTAATTAGTACCTGGAAGGCTTATTGAAAATAAAGAAAACACCGCTCTGTTTTCAAAGGTTGTCTTAGAATGTTGGGTCTTCTGTCCTGGGCTGAAACCATAATGCAGTTGGGACGAACAGAAGATCAGAAACACACAAGCAAGTCTCTGTGTGAATTTCACAGATTCAGAATACCCTTTGAGTACTGAGAAAAGCGCTATATAAATGTAATGAATTATTATTATTATTATTAATCAAAATCCAGATATAAATTCCATTGTGATTTCATGACCTGAAGTGAGCAGGCCATGGCTTGAAAATGCAAGAGAAGCCGCACAACAGACCACGATTGATGGATGTGCCAGGTCTCTCTGTCTTGCCCCTTCTTAGCATATGCTGGGTTTGGATATTAGATTAATGTTTAGATGTGATCAATAAACAAAAAAAAGAAAATTAACTGCATCATAGTAGCAAGAACTTTCTGCTATGAGAATGTACTTTAGAAGCACAACTCTGCCACACTCGTATGTGCGTTGAAGACTGAATGCCAATTTCCAGTTTTGAGAGGTCTTAAATAGCATCTGATGTGGTAGGAGTGGAATGGGCCGGAGAAGGAAGTGATGTTTGAGGTTTTCTTCCATTCTCAGTGTAGAAAGTGAGAAGGAGTTAACAACACCACCACCACCTTGTTTACCTGGCAAGAGTCCTGTAGATTTCCTCTTAAGTGCGCGTGTCTAACAGAATGATTGACCTGGACCAAACAAATTGAAACTGACTTAGCATGCTGCAGATCAAACTCTGCAAACTACAGTAAAGATTCATAGTATGTGACATCCAAGACCCATTAGTACCCAAAGCAGCATATTAATCAGTGATTATCATCATCATCATCATGCTACAGAGTTGAAACAGCTTAGAAATAATGAACAAAAAAATAATCCAAAGGGATTTCACAGAAAGAAATGCCATGCTGCACTTACTATTGCACTTATAATGCTACTACTACTCATGGGACCTTCAAAGCTAGACTTAATGTTATTTGGATGAATTAAGTGGGTAGGACTAGCAAGCTTTGTTGGGCTGAATGGCCTGTTCTCATCTCAATTGTTCTAATGTTCTAATGTAGTACTACTACAAACAATAATAATAAAAATTAATAATGTTAATAATGATAGTAAAAGCAAAAATTGAAAATATTAAAGTAGTTGTGAGAGTGTTGGGGTGAGACCAGGCAGAAAGCTGCCACTTTTTCAAGCTCACCTTTAGCTCAGTGAACATTTAGCTCCATTTCAAAATCTCCTTTATATACAGTGCATCCGGAAAGTATTCACAGCGCATCACTTTTTCCACCTTTTGTTATGTTACAGTCTTATTCCAAAATTGATTAAATTCATTTTTTTCCTCAGAATTCTGCACACAACACCCCATAATGACAACGTGAAAAAAGTTTACTTGAGGTTTTTGCAAATTTATTAAAAATAAAAACACTGAGAAATCACATGTACATAAGTATTCACAGCCTTTGCTCAATACTTTGTCGATGCACCTTTGGCAGCAATTACAGCCTCAAGTCTTTTTGAATATGATGCCACAAGCTTGGCACACCTATCCTTGGCCAGTTTTGCCAGTTCCTCTTTGCAGCACCTCTCAAGCTCCATCAGGTTGGATGGTAAGCATCGGTGCACAGCCATTTTAAGATCTCTCCAGAGATGTTCAATCGGATTCAAGTCTGGGCTCTGGCTGGGCCACTCAAGGACATTTACAGAGTTGTCCTGAAGCCACTCCTTTGATATCTTGGCTCTGTGCCAATGGTCGTTGTCCTGCTGAAAGATGAACGGTTTTCATCCAGGATGTCTCTGTACATTGCTGCAGTCATCTTTCCCTTTATCCTGACTAGTCTCCCAGTTCCTGCCGCTGAAAAACATATCCACAGCATGATGCTGCCACCACCATGCTTCACTGTAGGGATGGTGCCAGGTTTCCCCCAAATGTGACGCCTGGCATTCACACCAAAGAGTTCAATCTTTGTCTCATCAGATGAGAGAATTTTCTTTCTCATGGTCTGAGAGTCCTTCAGGTGCCTTTTGGCAAACTCCAGGCGGGCTGCCATGTGCCTTTTACTAAGGAGTGGCTTCAGTCTGGCCACTCTACCATACAGGCCTGATTGGTGGATTGCTGCAGAGATGGTTGTCCTTCTGGAAGGTTCTCCTCTCTCCACAGAGAACCTCTGGAGCTCTGACAGAGTGACCATCGGGCTCTTGGTCACCTCCCTGACTAAGGCCCTTCTCCCCCGATCGCTCAGTTTAAATGTCCGGCCAGCTCTAGGAAGAGTCCTGGTGGTTTCGAACTTCTTCCACTTACGGATGATGGAGGCCACTGTGCTCATTGGGACCTTCAAAGCAGCAGAAATTTTTCTGTAACCTTCCCCAGATTTGTGCCTCGAGATAATCCTGTCTTGGAGGTCTACAGACAATTCCTTTGACTTCTTGCTTGGTTTGTGCTCTGACATGAACTGTCAACTGTGGGACCTTATATAGACAGGTGTGTGCCTTTCCAAATCATGTCCAGTCAGCTGAATTTACCACAGGTGGACTCCAATTAAGCTGCAGAAACATCTCAAGGATGATCAGGGGGAACAGGATGCACCTGAGCTCAATTTTGAGCTTCATAGCAAAGGCTGTGAATACTTATGTACATGTGCTTTCTCAATTTTTTTATTTTTAATAAATTTGTAAAAATCTCAAGTAAACTTTTTTCACGTTGTCATTATGGGGTGTTGTGTATAGAATTCTGGGGAAAAAAATGAATTTAATCCATTTTGGAATAAGGCTGTAACGTAATAAAATGTGGAAAAAGTGATGAATACTTTCCGGATGCACTGTAGGTCCATTCCAGTGGATCCACTTGTTTGGGGTGAATAACGATTTGTGAAAAGATTTTTTTCTCAGAAATCAGGCACAGATTAAAATGGGGTATGATTTTGGTTTGCTCCTATGCAAACCTAAGGTGCCTGAACTGCCTCCATTTTGCACAAAGATTTTGAAAGCCACATTGTCAAGTGTTAAAAAAATAATATAGATGTGGCTTATCTGATGCATTCTTTTTTTTAAATTTGTATCTATTTTCACTGGCCTTAGAATCCTGAACTCAACAGTTATTACAATTCTAATTTATTATAATGTGATTGAGGGAGAAACTGAACCCAGGTCTGGCTGCTGTGAAGTGGTCATTTTATCGCTTTGCTGTGAGAATGGGCATGTGACTTAAGCGTCTGGTTTAGGCATCAGATGATGTTAGTCTAAGAGGCACTCTTCGTTTCTCTGATTTTGTGAAAAGAAAAGCACACTTAAACCTCTGTTTGTTAACACAAAACACATTAGCTGATCTCATCCTTTGACTTATTAAAAAACAGTTCAATTTTTTTACATTATTAATTAACGCGTCAAATGCTATCAAATATATGGTTACAGCAAAGGAAAAAAAATGTAAAGATATAATTTTTAGCATTACTGCCTCATGGCCCCAGATATCTGTGTGTGTTAACTAAATGCTATAAAATATTTATGCTTAAAGCAATATTTTTAATTTAGAAGATGACAAAATAGAAGATTTCTGAAATCAGAAATTTATAGAAACAATAGGGTGGTCACAGAGATTAGCACTGCACACTCTTTGCTCCAGAGATCTGGTTTCATTTTTTTAGGTCAGTCACTGCCAGTGTGGAGTTTACACATTGTTCCTATGTCTGTATAGGATTTGTCCAAGAACTCTGGCATCTTCCCATATCTTAAAGACATGCCAGGTTAATTGCCAATCCCATACTGGCTCTCTGGGTGTGAGTGAGTTTTAATATATGAGCCCATCCACTGGACCTGTTCTAGATCAAGGCAGTTTGATTCAGTCCTGACAGCATTGGGCAAAATCAGTCCTGGATTAAGCCTCAGTCCATCATGAGGCCTAAGCACACACATACTCACCCATACTGGACATTTTTAGAATGGACTTATAACTAAAATGCGAGCCTTGAGACATGTGTTTAATGATGTTGTACCATAATTCAGGATAGGCTTCTCTGTTTGGAATTTCAGCACAGACAAAATGATCTACATCATCAGCAGTTAATAATCTTTTTTTTGCAAAGTAACTAATAAATGCATGTGAGGTAAACCCCGTTTTTGAAATTCTCTGACTTAAACTTCAAAGCCTTACAATATTTACATACTTCTGACATATGACCTGTGTCCATATATTCGATCTTTATTCGCCTTTTAGTTATTTCTCCGAGTAATAATTTCTCTTTTTTTGCACTACTGCAAATTTTACTTTCTTTTTTTATACTTTCTAATTTTCCTACTTTCATATTCTTTAAACTTCTCCACACTTGTATCGTGCATACTTTTTTTTTTGAGCTTTTCGAATTCCACTGCTTTCATAATCTGCTCTGCATGTGTATAGCGCCAATGTTTGTGAACGTGTTTATGAAGTTCTACTTTGTCTTTTACTCTGTCTTTTAATTCTGAGCCCGATTGGACATGCTTTGTTTCAGTTCCACTTGTTACGAGCTGATAATTACTTTCCTTATTTTCTGAATTTGCACCTAGATTATTTTTTCTTTTTTGCTCTTTTTTCTCTCCAACGCTTTTGAGTATCTTTTCTCCATGCTGCTTTCTTCTTCACTTAGTTGACGTTTTATTTATAACGTATTGTCCTTATACGCTTTATATGCACCGAGACCCTGGATCTGTGTGTGCTCAAATCCTTCACAAGACTGAATGTTTTGCTGCCCCGTTGTCTTATTTGATATTGATTGCAAGTAGGGTGTATCTTGCAAGAATCTCATTATCTATCTATCTATCTATCTATCTATCTATCTATCTATCTATCTATCTATCTATCTATCTATCTATCTATCTATCTATCTATCTACTATGAACTACCAGGGGGCATACAGCTCCCCAAACTCAGACACAACATACACAGAGCCCAGTCTTGCCACACAGTACCCGTTTATTTTAAGTGGGGAAGCGCTGTTCCTTTGCTCCCCACTACACAGCACAGTACAGTACAAAGCACCAATACCCTGTCCCTTTCTTTTTTTTTTTCCTTTCCATTCCTCCTCCAGCAAGCTTCATCCACCTCCTCCCAACTCTGTGGGAGCTGGCCCCTTCTATAGAGCACCCAGAAGTGCTATAAGTGTTCCACAATCTCCTTCCGGTTGCACTTCCGGGTGTGGCGGCAGCCTTGCATAGGGGGGCTCAGCTGTTCTCCATGCCAGTGGTCCCCAACCTTTTTGACAGCAAGGACCACTTTACTAGAAGCAAATTTTTCCAGGGACCGGTGTGGTGGGGGTTGGATGGGGGGGTTGAGGATTCGGGGCGGGTTCGTAGGGCAGTTTTATACACAATATGCATCCATCCATCCATTTTCCAACCCACTGAATCCGAACACAGGGTCACGGGTGTCTGCTGGAGCCAATCCCAGCCAACACAGGGCACAAGGTAGGAACCAATCCCGGGCAGCGTGCCAACCCACCGCAGGACACACACAAACACACCCACCCACACACCAAGCACACACTAGGGCCAATTTAGAATCACCAATCCACCTAACCTGCATGTCTTTGGACTGTGGGAGGAAACCGGAGTGCCCGGAGGAAACCCACGCAGACACGGGGAGAACAAGCAAACTCCACACAGGGAGGACCCGGGAAGCGAACCCAGGTCCCCAGGTCTCCCAACTGCGAGGCAGCAGCTCTACCCACTGCGCCACTGTGCCACCCACAATATACATTACATTTGTATTATTATTAAGTTATTAAGCAGTTTGCATACGTTTGCAACCCGATATTTTTCTTCTTTTTTTGTATATAACAAAGACATGTGCATTGCATTTGTCATTCAACCAGATTGCACATCACAAACATTAACACTGTTATCGTTTTTTCGTGTCTGCCGTTTCTATAGGAGGGTGACAATGAGATAAATTCCAATGGATGCTTTTCAAATGTTGACAAGCAAAAAGCAAAAGGTATCACTGAAAACCACAGAAAACAAAAACAGCAAAAAAAAAAACAAAAAAAAAAACAGTATGAGGAAAGTTCAAAGAAAGAATTTTTTTTTACAATGTTTGTTTGGGGATCGTTGTGCAAACATGCACAACTGAGCTGCGACCACAGATCTAACTGCTCTGTGGATGATTCATTCAAGCATTTCAAGGTCACTTTGTTGTAATGAAAGCATCTGTTGAATGTACTTCGTAGTAACGTGATTTCTATAGACTCGTGTCACATGGGGAAACTGTCGGGACCATAAAAATACTTTGTTGTAATAGTCTCTCACCTCGGTCTCTCTCCTCTCTCTGCACCGCTGCAAAGCCCCGCCTGCAAAGCATTCTGAAAAGTCTGAGTGAGTCTCCGTTGCAGGCAGTTCCCTCGCGGCCCGGCAGTGGGCAGTGGACTGGAGGTTGGGGACCCCTGCTCCATGCGCCCCCTGACGGTGGCCACGTGCCCCAGCTGGGCTGAACTTCCATGCTTCAAACCCGTGGCACTGTAGCACACTAGGGGGGCTACCCTCTGTCGTCCCAGAGGAGGTATTGCCCCGTGCAAGCTCCTTCCCCAGGTCTTCCCGTTATGGAGGCGTCCCAGCCGGGTAAGAATCCCGACTGTCCGCTACACTATCTATCTATCTATCTATCTATCTATCTATCTATCTATCTATCTATCTATCTATCTATCTATCTATCTATCTATCTATCTATCTATCTATCTATCTATCTATCAGCTGGTAGTTTGTGCTAAGCACCTTTCTTCCACAGTTCTTCCACAGACTTTGGCTGTCTTGCTTTGTCCTGTCTCTCTAGAATAACTTCTGACAGTTTTAATGATGTTGAGATCAGTGCTCTGAGGAGGCCATACCATCTTTTGCAGTACTCCTTCATCTTATTTCTGCCGTTTTTATATGACTTTGGCTGCACGTTTGGGGTCATTGTCCTTCTGCAAAATGAAGTTCAAGTGAAAGATGCCTCCATGATGATACTGTGATGAATGAGACACTGCAGTAACTCTCAGCATTGAGGAACCCATTCATTCTGACCAGACCATCAACTTAATTTGCTAAAATGCAGCCCCAAACCTGCAAGTGCTCCACTGTTGGCTTTAGACACTCCTTCATGTGGCACTCTTCAGGTCTTCAATGGACAACTGCTTCCTGTTTGAGCTAAAAAAAATCTAATATGGATTTGGACATTGCTAAGCATACAAGCAAAGGTACGTATCTGGGCTTCTTGGCAGCATCTTTGTCATGAAGACAACTTGAGGCAAGACTTATTAGGACTACAGAGGAATGCAGTTGGGTTCTAGTGGTTTCTATAAGTTCAGAGCTAATAGCAATGCTGGAAGTCTTCTGATTATGAAAGGAGCAAAAGATGTCTAAGTGCTGTATCTCTCATTTCTTGCACTTAGTTTCTGTGGGCACCCATAACACTTCTTGTCCTTAAAGGAATACTTTACCTAATTTTCCCATGTAGTATGTAGTGATGGCTAAGAAACGTTTTCATGCAGAAAAAGTTTAAAAAGTTTATGATATAATAGATCCCAATGGCAAATGATGTGAAAAACATTGGAAAAAATGGAAAAAAGATAAAAAACATTCTCAAGTTACTCGTGTCGCATAATCCACATGTCACACACACAAGCCGAGGGAGAGACTTACTAGCTTTGAGCAGGTAATGAAAAGGGGTAGGATAATGGCAGGACACCGTCTTTAATGAGTGTTTGTTTCATGTAGAACAGAGGGAGTTTTCATAGGTGAACTCTGATGACGTCTCTTCCACTTCACCAATGAATAACAGGGAGAGGCAGATCTTCAATTCAAAAGCACAGTATTAATGAAATGCGTTTTCTATTTATATAATCTTTTAGAATAAATTCATGCATTTTACACACTGAGAATTTGACTGGATTATGTGAAAAAGTAACCTAAGAATTTTTTTTCCTTTACTCCAGGGACATTTTTCACATAACTTGCCATTGTACATCATTGGTCAGCATTGGATAGCATCATATCATAAACTTTTCCTCTCATTCTGAGTGAATGCATAATCTAAAATATTTTTCCTAGCCATCACTACAATCTAAATGGCATAAGTAACATATAAAGAAAATGTCATATTTGGATGAGGTATTCTGTTTGTTGGAGACATTGTTGATTGATGATGACAGCCTTGTGTCTTCTTGCTATGCTTATTCTTGCTGTGGTTTAAGAATTCAAGATTTGAAGGATAAACTGTTACATCTGCCATAACTTCCATTTTAAATGGTTGCCCATTTAAAAGTTTGAGTCCTTCTACACCTGTTTATGTTTGAGTTAATCAGTTTTGTTCATTCAGCTCATTTAATCATTAACATCTGTTTGTTATCTTTGTTTAATCATGCACTGGGCTATTGATCTATAAAATAATCAAGTTTCTTTAACAAGATACAAAAATTGCTCTGTGCCATTACATTTTGTGGAAAATAAATATTTGGAAACTTGAAATTTTCTCTTTTCTATTGACATACTAATGCAGAAGATAAAATAGTGAATACACAGATCAACATTGATATAAAAAATCTAGGATGCCAAAAACCTTTGGACAGTACACTATACATATGATCACTCTCCGGGCTCATCGGAGGTATGTACTACTGCTTTGAGTCAAGATTGGGCGCTGGCACTAACCTTCTCTTCTCTTGTTCCCTTCGCAACACAGTCCCCAACCTAGAAATCCTGCAGCTGCCGGATGGAGGTGTTCAGTCTTTTGCCAAGCTCACCATTGGACAGAGTTCCTTCCTTTAAGTCCAAATCCTACTTAGCTTGATGGCAATCTTATTTTTAAAACACTATTGTATTGGAGCGCATAGCTGCCCTATTTTTTGTTGACTTTGCATTATTTTTTTGTTGGAATTAAATGGGTTGATGCCCCAACATCCTAATGGTGATGTGCAGCACCTTACTCGACCACAATATACCCATATACCGTAACCCTAACTGTATATACTGTATAGTCACACATGAGGCTGGGCTCATTGATGGTAAACACTAGCACATGAGGGGGCACTGTCACTGACAATATTATGCTTTTTTTCTACCAAAACGCTGAGGGCAACTGACTCTACCCCTTCTGCTCCCTCCACTACAAAGCCAAGGTGCTCCCAGTAAGCCCTGTAAGGGATGTCTCATTATAGAGAGAACAGACAGAAGAACGGACCTCCCACCTTAGTATTGACCACTTAAGAGAATCTTGAATCCTCTTGTTTATTCTGTTTTGCATTGCTTTTCATTTGTGATTGTTTGACGTGGTGGGACTTATGAGAATGATAAGGGTGTGATCATTGAGTCTCCTGGGCCGTCTTTTCTGAGCTTCAGAAGGAGGAGAAAAGACAGTTAGCAACTGCACCCCCTCTCACCTTGGTGTGGTACCACATACCTGATATGCAAGGTGGTCCATAGATGTGCCTGCATGGCAAAGCTTTTGTTCAATTAACTGAGGCTTCCAGCTTGGCTCTCCACCACCTTGCCACTCTCTGGTCTTCTATATTAGACCATGTGCAGAGTTAAAGTATTTGTTTTGAAGCTTACTAGAGGCACCATCTACTTGCCCTTTTGTGTGAAAAAAATAAATTCCTACAAATATACAATAATTTGCATTATTGATTTTACATAGTTTTCATTTTCATTGTTTGTCATAGCAGGAGCAGTCATTTTATTTGAGTTTTTTGTTTTTCTGGTTGTAATTGAAATCTGGCAGGCTGGTATAAGTCCACAAGAAGTCAGAAATAAGCCCATTACCTGTGACTACAGATTTATTGCATTTCATAAATATTAAAATTTGTACAGGACATGGCACAAAACAAAAGAAGCTGAAATCTCATTTGATGATTGTTTATGCTTTGATAGATCTTCAGCCCCAATTATTTGCCTGTGCTAAAGAAGACATAGCCATTGGGAGGTGACCCAAAGGCAGACTCAGGACATGCTGGATGGGTTTGATCTCTCAGCTGCCTTGAGAGATTTGGGACGTTTGCCCAGAGGAGCTAGAAGATGTTGTTGAGAATAGGGCGGTCTCATCTGTCCAGGTCTGCATGTTGCCATCACAATCCTCATCAAGATAAGCAGAGTGAAAGTAAGGTGAAGTCAAGTGAAGTAAACTATGTCTGTTTTGTGGTCTGCCTCATTCTTATCAGCAAGCCATCTTTGCTCTTAGGTTTCTGGGCCTCTTGCTTTTGGATAGCATTCAAAGACGACAGCTTAACGGCAGGACATAGTTATTTCTTTCACATTTTATGCTAATCTGGCGTCTCTGAAACACATTCTACCCAGTTAAAAATACATGAAAACATCCATATGATCGTGGGATTCCAACCCGTACTGGTATTCGCCAAGAATGCACACAATTAAAAGTGGGGGAGGAATGGCTATCAATCTGTGCAATAATGCAGAAGCAAAAAAAAAAAAAAAGCTGCTATTGCCAATGTTCCCTGACTATAAATTGTGTAACGCAATTTGTGGCTGCCACCCTGTCAGCATTCTTTGCATTCTTGTCTGCACATATACCTGCAGAGTGGCATCCCAAGGCAAGTCAAAGGGGCCTCTGTATAGAAACCTGCCCTTAGGACTTCTGCCCACTGCCCACTTGTGGCAGAGCAAACACTGCAATGGCAGTCTTCACATCAAATGTTTCATGAGGGAGTAAACAAAGTAAGTCAGGCAGCTATTCATAGGTTTTTAATAATTAATGCAAGAAGCAATTGTCACTTTCTTTCTGAGCTTGGTTAATGACAAGGCAGGCGCTGCATTGTTGATGACATGTGATTCAGGATGTTAAGTAAACAAGTCTGAAAATATCCTATAAGCCAGACTATTTATTATAGATAGGCATAGGAGTCTAATTGATTACCATGCCTGATGTGATGACACCAGTGCTGACATGCATGTTTGTTTAGCTTTTACAACTGCATATAACTGTTTGTATTACCAGACTTTTTTCTTTCTTAAAATATCAGTTGTCATGGTGATGAATGTTTGATGTCTAGAGCCCTATTTAGAAGGTATCCATAGCAGCTTTTGCTCTACAAACAGATTTCTCCTAATTCCGGCTTTATCTCAACTAATGTTAATATTGGTGTTGTTGTACCTTTATATAATGAGTCTCAATGAAGTTTACTCATATATGGAGGGGACGTCTGATATCAATGTATAAAACAAAAGTAAAGTTGGTTAAAGCAAAGTCTCAACGAGAAATAGATTGAACAGATGCTGGTTTGACCTCACTGAGGGCACATTAGGTGACATGATAACGCTGACAACAGAATTCATTAACTGAGCATACCTGGTAAAATAATTGAAGTCTAGCACAACAAGAAGGCATTCATGGCCAAGGTCACCGAACAAAAAATGAACTTAAAGACTGTGAAAAGACAGGCTGAGCTATGGAAGAACAAATGTAACCACAAGCAGTGCCTGGAGGCGGCATTCAGAGAGGTGGAATCTCGAAAAGAATGTGAGGCGACGTGAAGAGTATGAGCTAAATGCCAGGGTCCTAAAAATCATCATGAGCTGGAATCTGCAAATGAACTGAACAGGGTTTTTAAAAGTCTTGAAATGGAAGACAGTATTGGTAAACATACAGTAACGAAGCATTTGAAAAACTTCCATCTTGTGACATAGCTAGAACTAAGATCACCATGACCAATGCAACCAACATTTATAAGGAAGCAAAGGCTTCTTTATAGATGTCCACTGTAGAATTATGCAACATGTCAACCAATTCTTCATAAGTGTTTTGATATCCTTGGCTACAGCAAACCCTTCAATGACAAGGCAAGTTTCCTGAGAGTCCGTTTTAGTTATAAAATGAATAAGAAACATTGCTTTCAATTACCATCATGGAATGACTAGTTAGCATTTGCATTTGTTTCATCAATGTTTCACCAAAAATATTATGATACTATTATATTGTATTTATGTGTACTATGTTTATAACCCAGCCACAGTAGATGCACAAACCAGTGTATTTCTTTGTGCCGGTCCCAAGCACGGATAAATGGGGAGGGTTACATCAGGAAGGGCATCCAGTGTAAAATTTTGCCAAATCAATATGTGGACAACAATGCAAATTTCCATACCGGATCATCAAATAACGACCGCCACCAGTACTGTTAGCCAACAGGGCACTGGCGGAAATTGTGCTACTGTTGGCTGAAGAAGAAGAAGGAGAAGAAGAGGGGGGAGACGTGTCCAGAGGCAGGAGGAGATGAGAAAGGTAAAGAGAATGGCACTGAGGGTAGGAACTTTGAATGTTGGCAGTATGACTGGTAAGGGGAGAGAGTTAGCCGATATGATGGAGAGAAGGAAGGTTGATATATTGTGCGTACAAGAGACTAAGGGGAAGGGGAGTAAGGCCAGGTGGATTGGAGGTGGATTCAAATTGTTCTATCATGGTGTGGATAGGAGAAGAAATGGAGTAGGGGTTATTCTAAAGGAACAGTATGTCAAGAGTGTTTTGGAGGTGAAAAGAGTGTCAGACAGAGTAATGATTATGAAGCTGGAAATTGGAGGTGTGATGATGAATGTTGTTAGTGTATATGCCCCACAAGTTGGGTGTGCAATGGATGAGAAAAAAGATTTTTGGAGTGAGTTGGATGAAGTGATGAACAGTGTACCCAAGGGACAGAAAGTGGTGATTGGAGCGGATTTCAATGGACATGTTGGTGAAGGGAACAGAGGAGACGAGCAGGTGATGGGTAGGTATGGTGTCAAGGAGAGGAATGAAGAAGGTCAGAGGATAGTGGATTGTGCCAAAAGGATGGACATGGCTGTGGTGAATACATATTTTAAGAAGAGGGAGGAACATAGGGTTACATACAAGAATGGAAGAAGATGCACACAGGTAGATTACATCCTATGCAGAAGAGGCAATCTGAAGGAGATTGAAGACTGCAAAGTGGTGGCAGAGGAAAGTGTAATTAAGCAGCATAGGATGGTGGTCTGTAGGATGACTCTGGAGATCAAGAAGAGGAAGTGAGTGAGGGCAGAGCCAAGGATCAAATGGTGGAAGTTGAAAAAGGAAGACTGCAAGGTTGAGTTCAGGGATGAGGTAAGACAGGCACTGGGTGGTAGTGAAGAGTTACCAGAAAGCTGGGAAACTACAGCAGATGTACTAAGGGTGACAGCAAGAAGGGTGCTTGGCATGACATCTGGAAAGAGGAAGGAGGAAAAGGAAACCTGGTGGTAGAATGAGGAAGTACAGGAGAGTATACAGAGGAAGAGGATGGCAAAGAAGAAGTGGGATAGTCAGAGAGATGCAGAAAGTAGACAAGAGTACAAGGAGATAAGGTGCAAGGTGAAGAGAGAGGTGGCGAAGGCTAAAGAAAAGGCATATGATGAGTTGTATGAGAGGCCTAACACTAAGGAGGGAGAAAAGGACCTGTACCGATTGGCTAGACAGAGGGACCGAGCTGGGAAAGATGTGCAGCAGGTTAGGATAATAAAGGATAAAGATGGAAATATACTCACAAGTGAGGAGAGTGTGTTGAGCAGATGGAAACAGTACTTTGAGAGGCTGATGAATGAAGAGAATGAGAAAGAGAAGAGGTTGGATGATGTGGAGATAGGGAATTAGGAAGTGCAATGGATTAGCAAGGAAGAAGTAAGGACAGCTATGAAGAGAATGAAGAATGGAAAAGCCGTTGGTCCAAATGACATACTTGTGGAATCATGGAGGTGTTTAGGAGAGATGGTAGTGGAGTTTTTAACCAGATTGTTTAACGGAATCTTGGAAAGTGAGAGGATGCCTGAGGAGTGGAGAAGAAGTGTACTGGTGCTGATATTTAAGAATAAGGGGGATGTGCAGGACTGTAGTAACAACAAGGTGATAAAATTGATGAGCCACAGCATGAAGTTATGGGAAAGATTAGTGGAAGCTAGATTAAGAAGGGAGGTGATGATTAGTGAGGAGCAGTATGGTTTCATGCCAAGAAAAAGCACCACAGATGCAATGTTTGCTCTGAGGATGTTGATGGAGAAGTTTAGAGAAGGCCAGAAGGAGTTGCATTGTGTCTTTGTGGATATTGAGAAAGCATATGGCAGGGTGCCTCGAGAGGAGTTGTGGTATTGTATGAGGAAGTTGGGAGTGGCAGAGAAGTATGTAAGAGTTGTACAGGATATGTATGAGGGAAGTGTGACTGTGGTGAGGTCTGCAGTAGGAGTGACGCGTGCATTCAAGGGGGAGGTGGGATTACATCGGGAATCGGTTCTGAGACCTTTCTTATTTGCAATGGTGATGGACAGGTTGACAGATGAGATTAGACAGGAGTCCCCATGGACTATGATGTTTGCTGATGACATTGTGATCTGTAGCAATAGTAGGGAGCAGGCTGAGGAGACCCTGGAGAGGTGGAGATATGCTCTAGAGAGGAGAGGAATGAAGGTCAGTAGGAACAAGATGGAATACGTGTGTGTAAATGAGAGGGAGGTCAGTGGAATGGTGATGATGCAAGGAGTAGAGTTGGCGAAGGTGGATGAGTTTAAATACTTGGGATCAACAGTACAGAGTAGTGGGGATTGTGGAAGAGAGGTGAAAAAGAGTGTGCAGGCAGGATGGAATGGGTGGAGAAGAGTGTCAGGAGTGATTTGTGACAGACAGACATCAGCAAGAGTGAAAGGGAAGGTCTACAGGATGGTACTGAGACCAGCTATGTTATATGGGTTGGAGACGGTGGCACTGACCAGAAAGCAGGAGACAGAGCTGGAGGTGGCAGAGGTAAAGATACTAAGATTTAGAAATGAGGACATTAGAGGGTCAGCTCATGTTGGACAGTTGGGAGACAAAGTCAGAGAGGCAAGATTGCGCTGGTTTGGACAAGTGCAGAGGAGAGATGCTGAGTATATTGGAAGAAGGGTGCTAAGGATAAAGCTGCCAAGCAAGAGAAAAAGATGAAGGCCTAAGAGAAGGTTTATGGATGTGGTGAGAGAGGACATGCAGGTGATGGGTGTAACAGAACAAGATGCAGAGGACAGAAAGATATGGAAAAAGATGATCTGCTTTGTCAACCCTTAATGGGAGCAGCCGAAAGAAGAAGAAGAAGATGTGTATTATGTTTATGTTTGATAGCTTCTGTGTGTTTTAAGGCTATGTTGTGGTTTCTCTGTAAGATCTGCTGATAAAGCAAATATCCATCTTGGGACAATACAATTGAATTTAATTGATGTAAGTACGTATTCTTAATCTAGCACAGGCTGTAGAGTCTGTAGACTATCCCAGCAGCACCGGGTGCAAGGCAAGGACATGGGTGTACTAATGCATACGGAACCAGTTTAGAGAATTTTAAAGTCAGCCTAACCTGTCGGCTTTGAGATATTGGAGGAAAAGTAGCACACACTGAAAAAAGCACACAGATAAAACAATCAAGTCAAGTGGCTTTATTGTCATACCTTCTGCACACAGTATTGTAGCATACAGTAGCATGAAATAATGCTCCCCAGGATAGTGGTACAACATATACATAAACACAGGAGAAGTACAACACAAGTGAAGAACTATACTATAAATTAATTAATGATTAAATGGTTAATGAGTAGATAGTAATAAATTGAAATAAATGGTAAATAAATAAATATATAATAACAATAACTAAAAATAAAAACAGTAGTGAAATGTGTAGCAAATGTAGTGCATCTAAATAAACTATTAGGAGCAGATCTAAGAACAGTGGGGCAGCACAGAGTTCAGAGTCCAGACAGCCAAGGGATAGAAGCAGTTGCAGAACCTGACAGAACCAGTTCAGATGTTACAGAACCTTCTGCTTGGTACGAAGAGACTGTAGGAGGATGGGCATGGTTCTTCACAATACTAGAGGCTTTACAGATGCAATGCTTAATAAAGATATCTCTAAAGGAGGGCAGAGAGGTCCCAATGATCTTTTCTGCTGTTTGCACTATCCGTTGTAGGTCTGGGGTGTGAGACACTGCAGTTCCCAAAGCAGACAGTGATGCAGTTGGTCAGAATGTTCTCAAAGGCATTCCCTATAATATGGTGAGAATGGGAGAAGGTAGCCTTGGCTTTCCTCTACCTCCAAAGAAAGCAGAGATGCTGCTGTGCCTTTTTGGCTTTGGAGGTGGTGTTATTTGGCCAAATAAGGTCAGCTGCCAGATGCACACCAAGGAATTTGGTACACTTAACCAATTCAACTTCAGAGAAGCATGTGGGCAGCATGGACCTTCCTGAAATAAACAATCATCCCTTTTGTCTTGTACATGTTGTAATACTAGAGGGCACTGTTGCTCCTCTAACCCAACACACAGACACTGACAACACAAGGTAAAAGCACGAAGGAGTTTCTTTAATTATTTTCTTCTTTAAATAGTGCCATTAAAGTACCACAGCCTCCAATTAACAGGAAAATAATCAAACAATAAACACAATTCTCTTTTTATATTTCCTCCACACTCCCCAGCAAGCTTCGTCCACCTCCACACAGCTATGGCTCACTTGCTGGGTTCACAGCAGTTCTTTATATAGTCCTTGACCCGGAGATGGAGAACTTGTATTTTCTTCAGCCTGGAAGTACTTTGGAGCTTTCAT
Organism: Erpetoichthys calabaricus; assembly: GCF_900747795.2. Classification (NCBI taxonomy): domain Eukaryota; kingdom Metazoa; phylum Chordata; class Cladistia; order Polypteriformes; family Polypteridae; genus Erpetoichthys; species Erpetoichthys calabaricus. The sequence goes on from NC_041394.2 coordinate 201,250,195, forward strand.
CCTCGTGACTTGGGAGTACTTCCAGGCTACGGATGAGATATGACTCTTCCGGTTTTCTTGCAGCATCCCCTGGCAGCACCCACAGTACCCAGCAGGGCTGTGGTATTAAATTACATGTCCCATATGGCCCTGCAGGAATCTCGAGCACTGCTGCAATCCAGGGGAGCTGCCATCAAGCGTTTTGGGGTAGACAGTGTCCTTGAAAAGCTGCCTTCCTCCATTCTTCAATCCCAGGGGCGTCCTGGCCAGGTTGAGCTGCCGGCCGTCTCTTACAATGTAAAGAGACTGATTGTTGCACTTGCACCCGCCCGCCAATCATTGTATCTCCATTTTGTAAGCTAAGTCATCCCTGTTACTGATAAGACCTACTACCATCATGTCATCAACAAGAGAATTTGCACACTTCACCCAATGAGCAAAGACAGGCTTTGAACCCTGTGAGGCAGCAGGCTTAACCACTGCGACCATAATTTAACTATAGAAAGAAGAAGAAGAAAGCTGTTCCTGATATTTAGCCACATATGGTCAACTCCCAGTACCAATACAGAGTATCCAGTCTGTGCCTATGGTAAAGGAAAAAATGGCACCTGCCCATTAAAAGGTTCAATGCTTCATTACTGTTACATGTACATAGTACAGTGAAATTCTTGTTTGCCCACGTTAAAACATGTGTAACACATCATCACTCTTCAGCACCATGATTAGTAAGCATAACTACCTTACATCAAAACTTCAGTCTTGCTTTTCTGAAATAACCTTTCTAAATACACTTTCAAAAATCTTGTGATCTGTGAAAATAATTCCCTTACTGTTACACTTGGACAAGTTTAAAACTGAACAGTGGAATAAAGCACAAAAAAACTGACAAGGATTATGTCTTTACAGGATCCTTTTTTTAATATGCAACATTGAGTAGGAAAAAGAAACATATTATTTGCCAGGATCAAAGGCTATAAAGAGTTATTTTTTAAGCTTTGTTGGATGGGGCTCTGTCCTCAATCGAAGATGGTTCCACAATGAATGTCAACTTTTGGTGTAGTTTTCATTTACACATCTGTGAGGCTAGCAGTGAAAAAGTGGAAGTGATGCTAGACTTCTTTGCAAGAATTCTGCTTCATTCTAAGGACTGGAGTGGAAGCTGTATTAGTAACTGGGAAGCTCTCTTAGTCTTTCCCCTGTGTTTTCCTTTGCTGTAGCTCTTTCTATGCTTTTGTGCTTAACAACGAAAATAATTCAAATGATCTTGAGATCTCTAACACACTGGCTAGTATTCACTGTTCTGAAGTAGCAGGGTGTTGTACCATGTTAGCCATGCAATGAGAAGTCAAGAAAAATGACACTTTTTATTGGCTAACTAAAAGTGTAATTTTTAAGACATACAATTTCAAAATATGTTTATCCCATTGCAGGGGTATGAGGAAACAGGGCCTTTTATGGTATTTCTGGCTCAAAACAGGGTCCAGCCCTGAATGGGATGCCAGAGGTAATACTTCTGTCACACCCACCCTCCCACACCAGGTCCAGTTATGCCAGTCAGACTGATTTGCACATCTTTGGGATGCAGGGCAAACCAAGTTAAAGGGCCGCATTGACACTGACAGAGCACACCAATCCTGTTATTGTCTAGTTTAGGATTTGAGCCCAGGTGCTGAGACCTTTAAGTCAGCAGTGTTTCCCATTATTCCACTGTAATGTCCTGTAAAAGCAAATTAAAAGATGTACTGAATCTAAATCTAGAATTTCAACCAAACAGTACAGCTTAAGACTGCAGGCCTGAAGGGTCTGATATCTGTAGTTCCATCTCTGTAACAGAGGTGACAGAGGTGAATGTGGAGGGATGGAGGACAGGAGGTGAACATGGGGTCGCGTTTCACTTTAAAGTCTTAATTTCTCTACATTTTACAACTGCCAGGCTTGCCAAAGAGGCAACCTCCAGGTTGTAAAAGAAAATTACAAAGCTGAGGCATAAACAGTCTTGTCTGGGAATCCAAAGAACACGTTTTAATGCCCTAAATTGGAAGTCAAATCCCGTGTTAAATATGTGCTAACAGCACCTTTTATTCAGCTTATTGTCCACTGAGAATAAGTAAGAAAGGAAGCCTGAGGACCTTCCCTGGGGAAAAAAATGGCTTTATGAGCATGTGCATTCAGGTTAACATGAGCACTTGCGCCATTTGAACTATCTTTTCCTTACTTTGTTTTACTGTTTAACACGATTGCTTTCTTACATGTGTGTGACTCCCTTTTAATTGTCCACTTAAAACTGGGTGGGAGGGAACTGAATGAAAGTGCTTGTGGAGTGACTAAGAAGAAAGGACCTTGAAGCCTCTTAATTGAAGCTACACAGAAGGATTCTGACCTTTAAACTGTTTGGCCAGTCATTGGATATAAAAAGTAAAGCATAGAAAATCACAGTCATATGACAGCCAAAGTTACAAAAATGTCAAAAAAGTGGAGGTCACTTCTTGGCCACTGAACAAAGATCCTCATTTACACGTTAATGTACAGTATTGAGTTTTGTGCTGTAAGTTAATGCCCTTATCACTTCTACTGCTACGTAAGACTTTCATGTGTGCCGACTTCATTCATGCCTTTGATTTTATGAAACGAATATTGGATCTTCCCTTAGCCTCTGTTTCCTTAAAGCTAAACAATTCCAATGTCACAACTCACATTTCACTATCCCTGGACTAAATGGCTAGCAGTGCTTCTCTAATTTTGATGGACAGATATACTATGTTTAAATATTTAATAAAAATTGAGTTGTTCAAAATATACTATATAACAATAAACCACACACTGGAAATACGCAATGCAGTTCACACGTTCAGAAAATATAAGGACAGATGGGTGAACAAACTCTGGAGCATTCAACAAAATCCTGTCAATGCATATTGAAGGCCAGTTATTTAGTCCAGAATTACAAGGGTCGGAACCTGTGCAAGCAGCATTGGGCACAAGGTAAGATTTAACCCTGGAGGGGCCTTCAGTCCAGGTCAGGGCACACTTAAAAACACACACACACACGTATTCACCCCCACATGGGGAAATTACAGGCCCCACATAGACAGTAACTGAGTTGAACCCAGGTCTCCTGGAGTGTTGGGGCAGCAGCACTACTAACTACTATGCTACTGTACCACACCAGCTCTATTAAAAATTTTAATGCAGAAAATGGTTAAGTATATTTTTTTTTGCAAAATAAATCCAGCAGTTTAACGAATTTTAAAAAAGTTCTCAATATTATGTTTACTAAACATTGGTCTTGGAAATTTTTTAAAGAGGTGAATCAAGGGGACATGCCATGGCATTCCATCTCAGTGCATGGGTTACAGGTGCTTACTGGGGGCTGTCTTTGTGGAGTTTATGTGTTCTATTTGTGTATTTAAAAGTTTATTCTGGGAGGCCAGTCTTCTTTCCACAAACTGACCTGTTTAAATTGGCCAAGTGTGATTATGTACGTATGTGCCCTTTTAGTAACTGGCACTGATTCAGACTGGTATCCATTGAGACTCAGCTCAGACCCTCAAAAGGAAAATGGATGAACTGATGATTGACATTACTTTAGCAAAGCAAGAGAAATGTGTTCTATTTTAAATTATTTATGACCATTATTTTTAAAATTTGAATAACAAGCACGTGTGACCATAAATGCTAAAAATTGTTCAAATATTTAGTTCAGTGTAAAATTACACCTTTGTGGTTTCTGTTAAAATTATGCAAAGAAAAAAGATGGATGCCATTCTTAGACTGTATTTTGCTCTGGTTTGTTTGTACTTGTTATATATGCACATATTTAAAGAATAAAATATATTTTTAGTCAAAAGCTGGCAGAAATAATGTTAAAATAACCAATATATATTCAGTGAATTACAGAGTCTGTTAAAAAATATATATATATACGACACATGTTTCACCGTTGCATTATTTGGCAGATACTCTGTAATATATATCTATTTATCTTTACCCAAAGTAATTACGTGAAATTTCTGCACTGCTTGATCAGCCTTAGTCAAATGTAAGTGGTATTATAGTGAAGTGGAAGTGTCTCGGAGCAACAACAACTCAGCCAGCTCCACCATGGTCTTGGAATGGGATATCCAACAGGCTCATATAGCTGTGTTGGTCAGGTGTCTACATACCTTAAAGTGTAAGTATTCACTCTCTTCAAATTAATATTTAGTGGATGTACCTTTAGCACCTATGACAGCTTAGAGTCTATGTGCACAGATGTGTTCACATTGCTATTTCTTCCCATTTTTCTTTGCAAAACTGCTCTGGCTGTGTCAGATTGCATGGGGACTGTGAGTTTACAGGCTTTTTCAAAAAAATGAAATTGCTTAGGTCTGCCTTTGTCACTTACTGATGACTTGTGGCACCAATTCCTGTGTCATCCTTAAAGAAGTGGTCATAAAATGTGGCTGCTGCTGACTGCCCCTGGTTTCCTCTGCCTTTGTTTTTTGAAGCTTTGGTTGTAAACTAGCATTTGAACTTATGTGTAAAGGTCACACTCTGAGAAAGCTTTAAAGAAAGGAATACTGATGGCTTGGAAAGAAAGTTTTCTAAGATTAACGTGTAGATATGTGAATCATAGAAAAGGCAAACTAGTTATGAAAGGCCAAAAGAAAGATAACAGTTCTTAATATGTGAATTGTCAATACTTTCATTCTGAACTAGGAACCCGGGACTCTAGGACTGTGCAGTTCTTAGCATTGCATAAATGTGCCTCTTCTATTCTGTCATTTCAAATGTATTATCAGTTTCAATTAAATATAAATACTAGTTAATGTGGATACTGTACTTTCATTTTTGAGAAAAATGCTCGTGTCTGATAAATAGGAAATTAATAAATATGGAAAAATACTTCACATGGTTGGATTCTCACCTCCCACTCACTCTCTGACTCTGAGCAAGTTGTTTAACCTCCCTATGCTCTAATTACATTACATCACCCTTTTAATGAAGTTCATGATTGCAGGGGACCAGCACCTAACCTGGCTGCACTGGACACAAGGCAAGACTAACTCTAGAGGAGGCATCTGTCTATCAGAGGGCCCAGTGACACACACTTCTACAATCACAATGGGTCAGTTCAGAAATTCTAATTAACTTGACACTCAATGCAAACCTGGAGGAAAACTCATGCAGATATGGGAAGAACACATTCACTTTACACATTCACAAGCCTTTATACATGTTGGGTCAGTAAACTAGCGGTCAATACAGTCATCAGCCCCACTTACTCAGGTAGTAAAAAAATTGTGCTTATTACTTTGTGCCAACTCTGGTCAATCAGAAGGTGGTGGATGGATAAAGTAAAAGAAGATTTGAAGGACTTAATGGAGGGAGGTGCAGGACCGAGCTGTTTGGAGAACATTTATCAAGCACATCAATCCCACATAGAAGTGGGAAAAGCTCCAGTCGAGAGCGAAAGTGGGAGCGAAACTGCAAGTGAGTCAGGCCAGGATAACTCGTTGATTCCACAAGGTTCATTGGAACTGAGCATGGCCTTACTATCCTCGCTGTCAACTACTCCCCGAGAGTCAGTGACACTGTGTGACACCCCATGTAATCGGAAATGGGGGCAACAGTCTACACTCTAGGTGTGTAGTTTATGGGAATGACTTTAACCAGAATGGCTGTGTAAGACAGGGAGACACAGATACAAAAGGGTTGGAATTTGCAAAAAAAAGTGAGGTTTTATTTACAGGTATACACAAAGAAGAGTAAGTAAATAATCTGCAGAATATATATATAAATACACAGTCCAATACCGCAAATGACACACAATAACAGTTATGAAAGTGAGCCCAAAAATTATGAAGATATACACTGTTTACAGTGCTGACTGAAAGTTCCAAATGAAAATGAAAAATGCACAAAAAGTAGTGAAACCCATATATGCACAAAAATAAAGCTGTGTTTCTTCACAGTAACCGAAGTCAGGTTACTGTGCTCCACCAAATCACGTACAGTACAAGGTCTAGCCACAAACATATTCAAAATACAGAAAAATATAAATGTGCATACACAAAAATAAACAATGCACCATTAACCCCAACCCTATAAATACCTCCACCAAAGCTAACCAAGGGATATTTTTCAAAATATATACAGGAAAGGAAAGAATATTTACAAAAATCAAAACACAAGCTGCAATGCTCTAACTCAGCGCGGTCTAGCCAGAAGACCCCCTCTAGAAGCTGTAAACTCCCTTGTGTATTCAGCAGCATTACACCGACCAATTAAGCTGTTGAACATCACCCTTCTATGTGCACGCGATGCTGTGTACATGTCTCCACGTGAACTGGAATGTCAAAGGTCTCAATCACGAATTAAAGAGAAAGAAAGTATTTTCTCACTTAAGAGGTCTAAACGCCAAAATAGTATTTTTATAGGAGACCCACTTATTAAACAAGGATGTTTCGGTTGCAAAGAGATTGGACTAGTCAAATATTCCATTCCAGCTATATAAAAAAAACTAGAGGTGTTGGTTTCTTAATACATAGAATAATTTCAATGGTAGTATCACATGTAGTATCTGAAGGGCGATATGTGATCGTTATAGGTAATTTATTTAATTGTAAAGTGATTCTGATGGAAGTGAGAAAGATGAAGAGAAAGAAGAGGAAGAAGAAGAAATGCAGCACTGGTCACCATTGAATTTTATTATGTGACTAGCAAAATACCCGCGCTTCGCAGCGGAGAAGTAGTGTGTTAAAGAGGTTATGAAAAAGAAAAGCAAACATTTTAAAAATAACGTAACATGATTGTCAATGTAATTGTGTTGTCATTGTTATGAGTATTTCTATACACACACACATACACACACATAAACATATATATACATATATACATATCTACATATACACATATCTACATATATATATACATATACACATCCACATATATATATATATATATATATATATATATATATATATATATATATATATATATATATATATATATATATATCAACATATATATACACACATACATACACACACACATATACATATATACATATACACATACATAGATACACATATACACACACATACATATATATAACACACATACATACATACATACACACACACACACACACATATATATATATATATATATATATATATATATATACACACAGACACATATATATACATATATATTTACATATCTACATATATACACATATCTACATATATATACACATCTACATATATATACACATATATATACATATCTACATATATATATATCTAGACATACATACAAAAATACATTGACACATATATATATATATATATATACATATATATATATAGCAAAATACCCGCGCTTCGCAGCGGCAAAGTACTGCTTTAAAATTTTAAATAATAAACTGAGGGAAATTATACCAATAATTATTTGTTAAGGATCTCTTTGTATACCATGTTGTCAGTTCGCCCCTCCGGTTGTAATACGACCAAGTTGTGCGCTGAGCTTACTCTTGAGCATGCAACGTATAGTTGGCCATGTGAAAAGCAAATCAAGAACAGCAAGACCGCGCCAGCTGCGGAGCTCAGCTCGGAGCGAAATGAAGTGAATGAAATGAGGTGAATGGGAGGGGAGATGATCACGTGACTCCAACACCCGCCTTAACTCTCCATCCCTCCACAAACACAGTCTCTCGGATCCCAACTCTCCTTTATATATATAGATAAATAGCAAAATACCCGCGCTTCGCAGCGGAGAAGTAGTGTGTTAAAGAGGTTATGAAAAAGAAAAGGAAACATTTTAAAAATAACGTAACATGATTGTCAATGTAATTGTGTTGTCATTGTTATGAGTGTTGTTGTCTTTTATATATATAATATACAGACACACACACATAAACATATATATACATATATACACATATCTACATATATATACACATATACACATCCACATATATATATACATATATTTATACACATATCAAAATATATATATACACATACATACACACACACACATATATATATATATAAATACACATATATATACATATCTACATATATATATATATCTAGACATACATACATACATAGATTGACACATATATATATATATATATATATATATATATATACATATCTACATATATATATATATATGTAATTGTGTTCTCATTGTTATGAGTGTTGCTGTCATATATATATATACTAGCAAAATACCCGCGCTTCGCAGCGGAGAAGTAGTGTGTTAAAGAGGTTATGTAAACATATATATACATAAACATATATACATCCATCCATCCATCCATCCATTATCCAACCCGCTGAATCCGAACACAGGGTCACGGGGGTCTGCTGGAGCCAATCCCAGCCAACACAGGGCACAAGGCAGGAACCAATCCCGGGCAGGGTGCCAACCCACCGCAGGACACACACAAACACACCCACACACCAAGCACACACTAGGGCCAATTTAGACTCGCCAATCATATATACATATATATATATATATACATATACACATCCACATATATATATACATATATCAACATATATATACACATACAGACGCTATACATATTTGTATATCTACATATATATACACGTATATACATATACATACATATCTATCTACATACATACACATATATCTATCTATCTATATATATATATACACATACATACATATCTATCTATCTATATATATATATATATATATATATATATATATATATATATATATATACTAGCAAAATACCTGCGCTTCGCAGCGGAGAAGTAGTGTCTTAAAGAGGTTATGTAAACATATATATACATAAACATATATACATATATATATATATACATATACACATCCACATATATATATACATATATCAACATATATATACACATACAGACACATATATACATATACATATTTGTATATCTACATATATATACACATATATACATATACTTATTTGTATATCTACATATATATACACCAGGGGTGTCAAACTCCAGGCCTGGAGGGCCGCAGTGGCTGCAGGTTTTCATTCTAACCATCTTCTTCTTTAGTGACCAATTTTCACTGCTAATTAACTCCTTTTCCCTTCATTTTAATAGCCCTGTTTTTAAGGATTCAGTCCTCTGAATTGATTTGTTTCTTCATGAAATGGCAGCCAAACAGAAATGAGACGTGAAATTAGCCAACAGATGAGTAGCTAAATTGGGATTTCAAACTCCAACCAATTTCACTCCAACCAATCCATTAATGAGAAGCTTATTCTTACTGTTAATTAAGCCCATTATTTAATTCCGTGGCCTGTTGCTGCTCTCATTCTGCCACAGCAGACATTTCCAAAACTGTTGATTTTCTGTTCATCAAAATGTTTTGGTGACCTGAGAGATCAACCTTACTGAGACCTTCGCTTTACTTTATTTTCAGATATTGTGTGATAGGCACAGGTGAGCTGGTCATGTGGCGGCTCGTTTTGTTTCTCGTTATTGTTTGGCTGCTAATTATAAAAAGAGGCCTGAGTCAAGTTAATTAAAACTAAAGCAAAAGAAGTTAATTAACAGCAAAAACTGGTCAATAATGAAGAAGATGGTTAGAATGAAAACCTGCAGCCACTGTGGCCCTCCAGGCTTGGTGTTCGACACCTGTGATATACACATATATACATATACATATTTGTATATCTACATATATATACACATATATACATATACATACATATCTATCTACATACATACACATATATCTATCTATCTATATATATATATACACATACATACATATCTATATATATATATATATATATATATATATATATATATATATAGCTGATTACCCAGTGGATTCGCTCACTGAGTTCAAGAGAAAAAAATAAAATGTATGTATAAAATAAGTTTAATTGCCAAATTTATTTTTCCACAAATAAAGGGCACTTACAATAACATAGAAATCAATATAAACAACATTAACATCATTATCATATGAGAATATGAAGTAATATATAAGAAGCACATTGCATATAAATATAAATTATTAAACAGTAAAATGTTCTTCTATAATACGCTACCGTGGCTATTCGTTTGTCTGTCCAGGATTTTAAATCACCTGTAGCTCGCAAACCGTTTCACCTATTGACTTGAAATTTGGTACACATATACTACGTCACGTCTACTATTCGCTTTCCCACACATATGAACAAATATATATATATATATATATATATATATATATATAT